>NC_064808.1:2120368-2125636 GCF_023721935.1 Panthera uncia | reverse complement strand
GGCCCCAGCCCTTCCCCTGATGATCCCAGCCCTGTGGTCTCCCCTGGTGGCCCCAGCCCTTCCCCTGATGGCTCCAGGCCTGCTCTCTCTCCTGGTGGCCCCAGCCCTTCCTCTGATGGTCTCAGACATGTGGTCTCCCCTGGTGGCCCAGGCCCCAAACCCTTCAGCTTCTCACTAGGTGGCGGCCACGTGAAAATGCCATTTTTGTAGATCAAAATGATTAAATAGTTTGGTGAGGTCCAGACAGCATTTATCAAGCCAGGGAGGATGCACCCTGCCCACACTGGCAGGCAGGTCCTTGGTGACCCCACTTTGGGTCAAGCACTGTCAGAAGCTGGGAGACTGGCTTGGGGAAGCCGAGAAAGGCCTTGGGAGCGGTGAGCCAAGCAGCCGATCAATGTTCTAGTATTAATGGCCCCAGGGCAAGCGGCTGGGAGGTGCCTGGGGGCAGAGGTACTTCTGAGATGGGGTGAGGGGGAGAGGGGGAGTGGGACCAGGTCACCAGGGTGGCACAGGGGTGCTGTTTCCCACAGGTCCGGGACCAGACCCCCGCGTTCAGCCCTGAGTCCCGAACAAATCCTTCCAGGTGAAGACCTTCCCCGGATGGCTCCAGGGAGGGCCACAGCTGACCGCCTAATGGGGCCCACGTGCAGGGAAACTTGGGGCCACAGGTGCTGCCATGAGAGAGGGGCGGCAGGTGTCACCCGTAAAGGCCAGAGCTGAGATATTTTCACGTCGAAGTCCCACACTGTGTGTCCACGCGTGTGGGTGTGTGAGCACAACCCTTTAACAATGTAAAAGTCGTTCTCAGCTTGCAGGGTGCACCAACACGGGAGGTGGGTCAAATCCGGCCGTGGTTTGCCAAACGCTGCCGTGAAAGAGAGCTGTTCCAAAGGCAGGCTCAAGGGCACCCTAAGTAAGCAGCCTCAGCTCAGACTGCAACCTACTCCGGTGACAATGAGGATTCTGCCCCGGGGTCTCGGGAGAGGCGAGACGTCGCAGCTAAGACTGGAGCAGACACAGCAGCCCCTCCCGGTCTCCAGGGCCCACACGGGAGCAAGTTCAAGGCCAGAGAGGGCAGAGCAGGAGGTGGGCAGGAACAAAGAACAAAGGCTTCGCCGCCCAGGCGGGCGCTGGTGCTGCACATGGGGCCCGAGCTTCCAACGGTGGGTTTCGCCGAACAATGTCTACACATCAGGCAAGTGGAAGCGTGTGACTCCCTAGGGGATGGGGGCGGTTCTCACTCGGTGTTAAGGGCATCGTGCACGGAGAAGCCCCTTCAGAGGGCAGATGTGAGCCCCTCCGAGGGAAGAACCTCAGGACCAAGCGCCCGGCGTGAACCAGCCTCGCTCCACGGGGATGGGGGCGTGCGGTCCCAGCGGGCTGCAGAACCAGGCACCTGGGCCGCAGGCTGGGACGCGGTGGTTAAGCCACGGAGCACAAATCTGGCCGCTCAGGGAAGAGTTACGAGGCCTGGGCTTCCGATGGCAGCAATCCAGCCTCATTCACACCGATTCGGACAACAATACCAAGCGGCCGGCTCAGATGAGCCCGTCCACACACTCACACCGCGAGGGATGGAAACAATCCAGCCAGGGAGACCGGGCCGCTGACCGGTGGAAGGGTCCAGAAATACCCTGAGGCCGGCTCTCAGGCCTCTCAGTGAAAATGGAAGGGACGTACCCGGTCCTGAGCGTTACGCCAGGGGTGGTGAGCTCGGTGGGGACGGGGGGACCCCCAGCATAGCCGGCCCGGAGGACGGCCAGGAGATGGACGGGCGCGCGTCACTGCTGCACCCCCACACCGTCCCGCCTTCCTGCCGAGGCCTGGATTCCCTCTGGGTCCCCACGGTGCACCTGGCCTGACCCCGGGACTCTCCTAGGAAGCCTTGCAGCCCAAACGGGAGGGGGCTCGATTGCTATTGTGGGTGCAACAGCTCATCACAGATGCGGTGGCTTAAAACAACACAGCGTCATTCCCTCCCGGTTCTGTGGGTCCAACACGGGCCTCGCTGGGTGGAGGTCAAGGTGCGGGCAGGGCTGGCCCCTCCAGGGGCGCTGGGGGAGGACCCTTCCTGCTCTCGCAGCTCCTGGGGCTCCAGCACCCCCGGGCTTGTGGCCGCATCACCCCAATGTCTGCCTGTTCCTCTTTTCCCTTCAAATCCCCCCCCTGCTTTCGAGGTCACCTGTGGTTACATGGACACACCCAGATAATCCCGGATAGTGTCCCTGCCCTGAGGTCCTCAACTTCCTCCCATCTGCAAAGTCCCTACCGCCACGCAGGCCACATCATCACGGGCGGAGGGACCCGAGTGTGGACGTCTTGGGGACTGTTATTCAGCTGACCACAGGGAGTCACCAGGCTGGAGGGCCACAGCTGTGTTGGGGGCGGCCACAGCCAGGGACCCCACAGGCTGGAACAGCCAGGCCTCGGGGCCTCTCCACGCACCCCTGCCTTCAACTTTCAGACACTCTGCTCCTGTCCACTACAGCCTCAGATGCCCTCATAAGTTTCGGGCCATTTTGTGGCTCTTTAAAAATTCTTCCCTCTAACCTGCTAGGCCTTCAGAGCCAAACACTGGGTACAACCCCCAACAAGGGCCTGTCCCAACACTGCGGCAGCCCGGACCAGCCCTGGGGGAGTGAGCCTCCTCTCTCTTGCAGGAAGGCCGCTCTCCCTAAAGATGCAGAAACTCCTTCATACTCAAGTGTGAGTGACTGACGGCAGGTGGCGTGGCGGTGACTGACCTGCCTGCCGGGCTTGCCGGGGGCCCGGGGTTTCTGCCAACTGGGATGGGCAATCAGGTCCTACATCTGCCCTCCAGCCAGCGTGGTCACCGGGGCTGTCCACTCGCAAAGCCACCCTGGGCACTGCTTGACCTCAGGGCACCTTCAAGTCTCAGAAGTGACGGGAACACCGTGGTTAAAATGGGAGACGGCCGGGGTCCGTGGGCGCCCACACGCCCCGCTCTGAGCACCTGCCCGGCGTGCTCCAAACACATCTGGCTTCACTGCCCTGTGCTCTGGTCTCCAGGCTCAGGGGCAAACAGGCCACAGCTCTGGCACTTACAAGCCGTGGGGTCACAGGGGCACCCCCTCCACACACACCTTGCCGTGCCTCAGTTTCCCCTCGTGTAAACCGGGGTGTTTGTGGGGTTTCAGGATGAGAAGGAAGTTAAGGTCTTCCCATGGTGCTCCTCACAGGGGCCCTGATCCTACGGGGTCGGTGTCCACATAAGAAGAGACACCAGAGCCCTCATTCCCTCTCCACCCCGTGGGGACACGGCAAAACGGGAGGCACCGTCTGCAAGCCGGCAGGAGGACCCTCGCCAGGAACCATCAGCCAGCACCCTGACCTCGGACCTCCGGCCTCCAGTGCCGTGAGGACAAGCGTCTGGTGTCTGAGCCCCAGCGTGTGGCGTTCTGATGGGCAGCTGTGCTAAGACACTGTGGGTGCAGGCGTGATACCCACCGGGCCTCAGTTTCCCCACCTGTCAGCGTGGATGACCACAGCGCCTGCCCTGAAGGCTGCAAGGGGTGAAACTAAGTCCGATTTCCCCTGCAGGTGCTCGGAGGTGGGCGGGGAGCTCGCCCCCCAGTCTGTGACCTCCCGGGACGAACCCCTTTCTGGGGCTGTGTCCCAATCCTCGTGTCCCAATCCTCCCCAATCAGGCGGGGAACCCAGGCAGAAGCTTGCCTAAGGCCGCAGCGGGAACACACAGAGGAGTGGAATTTGAACCCGGGCCTTGTGGCCCCAGAGACCCTGCTGCAATCCGGCCATCTCGGAGCCTGACGTCCCCAGGACCCAGGCCGTGACCGTCACAGAGGGAGCACACTCTGCCAGGGCACACGGGTGAGGGGGATTTAAGAGGTACGATGGAGATGCATCTTCCCCAGCAGCACCCGCAAAATATCCGAGAAACACCTGATTTACGGCTTAATGGCAGAACCGGACGCAGTGTGACTGACGGACATCGCCAGAGGAGGCACCTTCACCCCTGCTGAGCCCCTCCGCCTGGTGGGAGACTGCGGGTCCCCTGGAGAGGGGACAAAGAACTTGAGAGGTGGGAGACCCAGTGTGAGGACGCCTGTGTGACAGGAACGGCTGGCCAATGGCTCCCAGGCACCTGCTGGGGCCATCTGGACCCGGTGCCACGTCTAATGGGCACCTCAACCTGGCAGAGCACAAGGGGAGTCCCCACCTCCCAATGCCAGCCTCGACTCACCCGCCCGGGGCTCTGAGTCAGGCCCGAGGCCGCCCAGCCATGTGCGAGGAGATCCAGGAGTCCCCTTGCGTGAGTCTAAACCCAGAACGGACCCCCGTCTGACTCTTTCTCTCCACCCCGCTGTCTGGTGTGGAAACAGCCTCTTAGCGGGCGGAGGGTCCCGGCCCCGCCACACGGAGTCCCACGAGATCCGCCCAAAGTCAGGGGCTTCCGACAACAGAAACCCACTCTCTGCCAGTTCAGAAGGCCGGAAGTCAGAGATCAACCCCCGTGGAGGCGTAAGGGGGCCCCTGTCCCCTGCCTGTCTGCCAGGGTGGTGGCTGCGGCACGGGTGAGGGCGGGCGGGCGGGCCGCGGCTCCCAGACGCACCCCTCCGCCTCCTCCCCTGCGTGCGCCATTCCTCTTAGACACCCTTCCTTGCGCTTGGGGCCCACCCGACTTGGGATGATCTCATCCCAAGATCCTTCACTAATTACGAAGACCCTCTTTCCAAACGAGGTTCCTGGTGGACATGAGCTTTTGGGGGACGCTAACTCACTGCACCCTCCAATCCATTCTCCCCTTGGAAGCCGGCCGCACACCCACCCCTGTGTTACCGCCGAGCACATGGCCTTCACCTCTACTCTAAAATGATCTCCTTTACTTATCACTGCTTGCCTCCAGCAGGCACCCACAGGCTGTGCCAGGGCCGGCCCGGTGTGGGTGCTCAGGATGGCTCTCAGGAGACACGGCGGGAGGACTGCTGGGAAGGAAGGAGGGAAGGAGGGAGGGAAGGAAGGGAGGGAAAGGAGGGAAGGGAGGGAGGGAGAGAAGGAAGCAAGGGAGAGAGGGAGAAAAGGATGGAGGGAAGGAAGGAGGGAAGGAGGGAGAGAAGGAAGGGAGGGAAAGGAGGGAAGGGAGGGAGGGAGGGAAGGAGGGAAGGAAGGAAGGGAGGAAGGAAGGGAGGGTAAGGAGGGAAGGAAGGGAGGGAGGGAGGGAGGGAGGGGAGGGAGGGATGGAAGGGAGGGAGGGAGGGAGGGAAGGAAGGGAGGGAGGGAGGGAGG
>NC_064808.1:2084956-2120268 GCF_023721935.1 Panthera uncia | reverse complement strand
GGGAAGGAGGGAAGGAAGGAAGGAAGGGAGGGAAGGACGGAAGGACCGGGAGTTCTTCTCAGCTCCTTTGTTCCCTAAGTGGAAGGTGACCTCCCCAAATGGGACGTCTGATACAGTTGTCCTAGTCACCTGTGGCTACTAAAATTTAAATTACCCCCAAGTTAAGGGTGCCTGAGCGGTTCAGTGGGTGAAGCATCCGACTCTTGATTTCGGCTCAGGTCACGATCTCACTGTTCGTGAGTTCAAGCCCCACATGGGGCTCTGAGCTGATAGGAGCCTGCTTGAGATATTCTCTCTCTCTCTTCTCTCTGTCCCTGCCCTGCTCATGCTCTCTCTCTCAAAAATAAATAAACTTAAAACATTTTTTAAAAAATTACCCTAACTTAAATAAAATAAAAAATTCAGTCACACTGGTCATATTTTCAGTGGTCACTAGCTACATGTGGCCAGTGGTACCATATTGGGCAGATGGGACATTCCAGAAAGTTCTGCTGGACAGTGTTGCTCCAGACCAACCAACCAGAGAGAATTAGATGCTGTCAGTGTCACCAGGGGCCCCGAGACTCTCTCCCCCTGGGCGTGTGGGAGCCACGCTGGATGTGGGGGAGACAGGACCGCGCTGTGGTCCCCAGCCTCGGTCCCAAGGGGGTGTACAAGCAGGACCTGCCACCAAGAGAGGGCAAGACATCCCCGGAAATGGGGGCCACTGGGGACCTCTGCCCCCACTCGGGGAGGGGCGGTTTCAAGTGCGGTCACCTTTAGAGCAGGAGGCCCAGTGTGCCCTTGAGGGGAGGAGGCCCAGCCAGGTTTTCCCAGAGCCTCCTGGGACCATCCCTCCCCAGGATCAGCAGGGGTGAGGCTGGGGGCGTCTGCAGGGGGGCGGGCACGGCACTCCTTGCCCTGGAGCCTCCGCGAGGTGGGTGCACACCTGATTGCCCTCCCAGTGGGACAGGTCGGGGGCGGTGGAGCCCCATCCCCACCAGCCCCTCCCCAGGCTGAGGGCACACCCCCCACACAGGGCGACAGTGGTCCCTCCTGCCTCTGCCTGGACTCACTCCCTGCTCTGCCTCCGCCAACCAATCCTGTCCTTCGAATAAATGCTCCTACGGCCAGCAAGCCTGCTTGCAACGAAAACAGAGCATGCAGTCGTCTTGCCCCTCAGGCGGCCCCAGGGGACCTTTGGCACCATCTGGGGGCCTGTGGGGCTGTCAGGACTGGGATGTGCCCCTGGCGTTGGTACAGGATGGCACCCCTTCCCGGTGGCTAGCCGCATGTCTCTTGTCTCTCCCACAGGGGACACTGGAGTGGGCGGGGCCCCACATTCCGCCCCGTCCAGCGGCCTATCCGGTCACCTCGCCCAGCTGCTCGAGGCCAACCCCCCACAATTCAGTCACTGGCAAATGCTGTGCTGCTCCTCTCAGCTGGCTTTCCCCCCTGTCTCCCTGCCCGCCGGCACCCCTGCACAGCCCTCCACCCACAGGCAGCATGACCTACCAAGACGTGGGGGCCCAGGCCACCCCTTCCACCTGTGCCACTGCCTTGCCCTGGCACAACGCTCTGACTTCCTGGGAGTTCTTTAGCTCCCAGAATGTGCCCAGGGCCTCCATGCCTCGGGGCCTTTGCACTGGCTGTTCCTTCTGCCTGGAATCCCTTCCCTGGGCTGGGGGGACTGCCCCTCTCAGGCTTCAGCGACTCCCTTCTGGAGAGACCCCTCCTGCCCCCAGACCCGGCACCCACACCCGGTGGGTCAGTTCTGGAAAATATCACCACCCGGTGTCATCTCTATTTGCCTGTGGCCTGGTGGCCCGCAGGTCCCTGACTGTCTTCTGTGCCAACCCCGACAGACCCGTCCTTGGGGGAATTAGCCTACTCGCCATTAGAGCAGTATCTCACTGCTGACACTGGCTGCATGTTTGAGCCCCCCCCCCCCCCCGGGCACCCTGAGGTTCGATGACCCACGAGAAAGGCTCACAGAACTCCCTGAAAGCTTCTGTGCATGGTTCCGGTTATTCCGGGGAAAGGATACAGATCACCATCACCAGGGGCACAGGTGGACGGGGCAGGGTCCAGGAGGCCCACACGTGGAGCACCCGTGGTCTCTCTGGAGTCGGTACGTGTCACCCCCGGCATGAGTGAGTGACAATACGGGAGAGCACCCCCAACCAGGGAAGCCCCGAGCCTCAGGTTCGGGGTGCCCGCTGGGGCTCTGTCACTCCCTGCCACGTGGCTGACCCATAGTCTCCAGCCCCAAGGTTTGCATGAATATGCGTACTTCCCAGGCTCTCCTGGAGGCCAGAACAGGGGCTGGGGTGTGGGGCGGCCCAGAGACCCCCTCCCAGGAGCTGAAAGCAAAGACCAGCTTATCCTCCCGGCGGGTTAGTTCTTCCCTGCAAGGGCCTCCCTCCACTTTACAGCGGAGGGAACTGAGGCCTGGAGGTCCCTCCAGGGGACCTGCCTGGGGGAGGTGGGCTGTGGTGGGCTCAGCCCCTCCGCTCCTCCACCCGGGGCCCCCCACCTTGCAGAGGTCAGTCACACCCCTGCTGAGAGGAACACCGCCCAGCCTCTCGCCAACAAATCCAGGAAGCAGAATAAAAGGTCTTTGTACAAAAATGGAGAAGTAGGGCACGCTCATGCAGACGATGCACACAATAGAGGGATGAACAAGGGAAGAGGGACAGTCCCTCCCCACTCGCCCCCGCGGAGGCCATCGGGACGGCGGGAGGCCCGGCTCTCAGCGGAGCCCTGCCTGCCCGCAGAGCCCAGGCCTTCAGGCCTCCAGGGCCTCCCCGCCCGCCGGCTCCCCGGCAGCCCCACCCCAGCCCTCCCATCCGGGATGAGTTCGGTACCCTGCACCCACGGTTGCTAGGAGACCGTTGCCAAGAGGCACAACTCGGCTCCCAGCAACACAGTTTGCCGGGCCCATTTAGAGAGGCGTGTTCTTGTCCACTCGCTGCCTCGGTCCCTTTGCAAACATCTCAAGCGCTCTCTTGCCCGTGGCTTCTGGAGAACACCGAGCACGCGCTCTGTGTTTAGGAACGGTTATGAAACAAACGTATCGGCCACTGGGTCTGCACGGGGTGTGGCACGGAGCCTGGGACTGAGGGGCAGGGGGAGCCCCAGGGTGGACGCCCTGCTTCTCGTCACAGGCGGGCCGAGCGCTCCTGGCTGATTCGGGACCTCGTCCCCTCCGGTCCGACCCCACAACCTCCAAGCAGCCGGCTTCCCGCCGCCAAGCCCGAGGCCCGGCAGATTCACGGACACACACGAGAGGCTGGTGGCTCACGCCTCCGACAGAGCCAGGCAGGGGTCTCTGCTGCTGTGGCGGAGGACTATCACACCCCGGGCCACGTCATCACAGGCCACAGGCCCAGCCCTGCCACAGGGCCCGAGAGGCTCGTCGCCAGCACGCCAGCCCACACACGCTGCGTTGTGGGGGACCCCAACCCAGGGATCCTGGGAGGCACAGCCACGTGGGTCACACGGCCGCCTGGACACAATGTCCTGATGCAACTGCTCACCAGCCCTCCCTCTGGGCAGGCGTTCCAGCACTAACAGCCCCTGCTTTTGGCTTCCGCGGTATTAGGGGGGTTCAGCGGAACCCCACCTTTCGTGTCTGGACACAGGCAGGCTTCTTCTCACCCTCCTGAGTCTGGGCGTGGCCAGTGCAAGGGGAACAGAGGTGACGTGTGTCCTTCCAGGTGGAACTTACAAGCCTTACGCCGCCCACCACGTTCCCCTTCAACCTGCCTTGGCCACGGTCCACAGCGGCCGGGCAGGGGCGGGGCCCCTCCACCGGGGTTTGTAAGCGGGGACAACATGACACAGAGCACGGCAAAGCCCCTGAGACCTTGGGATTGCGTGTGCTGCAGGCTGTCCCGGGCTGTGCTGACTGCTACAGGCCAGGCGGGCCTCACACTTCAAGGATGCCACTTAAAATGCAAACCCCCCCACACCGCAAGGGGATTTCCTAAAGCCGAAGCCCCCCTCAGGGAAGTCCGTGATTTAGAGCCGGGAGGAGCTGGAAGAAAGGAGCTCAGGTGCGATTCTGGCGGGGTCAGTGGGCCTCCCTGGGGGGACGGGGCCGCACAAGGTCCTGGGGGGATGTGCAGGGTGAACACAGCCTCGGGGGAGGGGAGCTGACGTCGAGGGTGTTCATTCCATGGTGGAAGGAGGCACGTGGGGGCACACATCCCTTCCTTCCTTCCCACCCAGGCCCCTCCCTGCCATACTTTTCTGGGCCTCAGTTTCTCTGTTTGCAAAGTAGGCCCGGCCATCCCTGCTCTGCACACAGCCTGGCGAAGGCCGGCAGGAGGGTCCCTGCATTGCAGGGCGCCCTGTATGCAATACTAGGGGAGAGCCTCAATATATAAAGAGCACTGTCACTGGGACCTCGTTCCGTCCTGTGGCAGCCCCGAGACGGAGGGAGGCATCCAGCTCCTGACTTTGCAGACGAGGGAACAGAGTCAGGAGACGTGCCCCGTGCTGGCAGAGCTCAGTCCACGGGCAGCCTCAGGCTGCCGGCCCTCCTCTGATCTCCCAGGCGCAGGCCACTGGGGTCCGCCTTCCCGCCGGCTGCCTTCCCTGGGCGGGGAGAGGCCGTAGCGCATCCGTGGCCCCTGCACCCCCGGGAAGGGTTCTGGGTGCGGCCACCTGCCCAGCGGAGTGAACAGGTGTGTGGGGGAGTGCTGGGGACTCCGGCTGGTACATGATCCCCGTTCGGGGTCTCTGGGCCGCAGCGCAAGGAGGCGGAGTGTGTTCGGTGCAATCAGAGACAGGATGGACTCGAGAGAGGCTGCACGACTGCGGCTGCGAGTCCTGCAGCCCATTCCAGCCTGGGAGGGGAGGCTCAGCGCTCGGGACGGCTGGTTTCAGGCAGGCGCCGCCGCCCATGGGCTGACCCGGGGGACGCGCAGTCTTCCTGGGGGACACTCTGCCATCCGCCTTCCAAACCCACCCCGCATCCCGCCCCAGGCAGAGATCCTGGCCCCTCATCCCGCCCAGAAGGTGTTGGGCGGTTTTCCACGGAGCCATTTTCTCTCCCCGGCCCCTCCTCCCCCACCCCGGCTGCCTCCCAGCACCGGCCAAGGGGCCACACAGAAACCTCCTCTTGCAAATGTCCCGGACGCTTCATCTGTTGTCCCACCCCGAACTTGGTAACAGGATGCGGGGGGTCGGGCGACCACCTGACAGGTGAGCCCCGCCCCAACTCTGGGCCTCAGTTTCCCCAGACGTACAACAGAGGGCCTGGCGGTCAGCCCCGTGGCAGACCCCGTCTGCTGACACCCATTCCGTCCTCCTCTCGTTCCTCGCTACGGGGACTCAGCCTCGCTGCAAATCAGACCAGGGAGAAGCTCACCAGAGGCTGTCCACGAGGGGCGGGCCCAGGGCGCACCCCCTCTTGTTCCTGGCCCTTCCCCTTCCTGCTGCCTGGCACTTGCCTGACCCGTTGGGGCAGAATGAGCCTCTTGGACCCCGGGGTGACCCCACGCTGACAGCCACAAAGCCTGGTTCTTGGTGGCTTCATGGGGCCACAGTAGGGCCCGTGGATTTCCGGCCCCACAAAAATCACACCATCTCTCTTTAGACTAAAGCCTCTGAGTTTGTTCGCAGCCATTGAATGCGATTCCTAAGTGGTGCAAACTCTGAACGGGGACAGCACATCTATGTCCGGGGTCGGTGACGACCCCCAGCACTTTATCTGCCATTACCTGACTCCATAATCTCAGCCTGCGGCCGGCCTTACCACACATCCACGTCATAGCCAGGCTCAGCGATGGTGAGCAAATCACCCCAGTCTGGGGAGGCGGCTTCATGGCAGGACGAAAGGCATCAGCTCTAAGGGGAAGACGACCACAGATTGTGTGGTCCCGTTTATACGAAATGGCCACAAGACTGCAGCGACAGAGAGCAGATTTGTGAGTGTCCGGGGCCGCGGGCCAGGGGGACGGGAGGGAGCTCCAACGGGTCTGGAGTTTCTGTTTGTACCGCTGGTTGCCCAGCACTGTGAGACGCGTTAAGAGTAGGGCCTCTCGGTCTCCCCACCTGGGGCAGGACATGGGGCCCTGGCTCTGTCATCCCAATCCTCGGGAGAAGTGAAGCGCTTGCCCCCAGCCTGGTGCTCTCGATGGTAAGGGGGACTGTGGCTGCCCCTCCAGGGAACAGGTGACGGGAGAAAGAGCAGGTCGGAGACCTCACAAGGGGTCCCTAGGACGGGGATTAGACACGATAAGGTTTTTCCTTGTGTGGATTTAATAAAAACTTCTCAGGGGGGAAAAGAAAGCAGAAGTTTTGCTTTATAAGCGGGTGTTGTGGGTTTGATAGTGTCCCCCTAAAATTCACGTCCATCCAGAACCTCAGAACGTGACCTTATTTGGAAATGGGGTCTTCGCAGAGGCAATGAATGAAGATGATGAGCAGGGTGGGCCCTGCTCCAATGACTCGTGTCCCTGTAAGAAGAGAAAAGACACAGGGAGACAGGCCTGTGACCACGGAGACAGAGTGAGGGGCGGAGCCACAGCCCAGGGACGCCTGCGGCCCCAGAAGCTGGAGGAGGGGATGTGGCCCTCCCTGTATCTGGATTTGGGACTTCTGGCCTCCCGACGGAGTGAACGAGCCTCTGTCGTCCAAACACCCCCAACAGGCGTTTTGTGACAGCAGCCCCCACAGGTGAACACAGAGGGCAGCCCCCCGAGAGGACAGCGTGGTGACTTATCCTCATGGAGATGGGCACCCCGATGCCTCCCCGGGACTGGCTGTGTCTGGAGGGCTGGATGAGGTGGGGGTGGTGGCAGAGGGAGGCGGGGAGGCCTCCGCTCCAGAGCGAGCCCCGAGGGCCTAGCTTCGAGGAAACCAAGGGTAGACACCCCAGCCAACCGCCGAGAGGAGCTGATTTTTCTAGAATAAGTCAATGCCCAATTGCCTACAACTGAGGACAGTCTAGGGCATTCTCAGACTCTTAGACGTTCTACAAGTGGCTCCTGATTTGGAGAAATCCGAGAGCAGCTTGCCGGGCTGTGCCATTGAATGCTCCCAGGGTCACGTGCACACACACCCTCTGCCCACAGACAAAACCGGATCCTGGTCCCTTTTTCTCAGTGCTGACTTCTCCGTCACGAGGATGGCAACCCAAGGCCTCAGCTCCTGACTAACTCAGCACTCACCGGATGGGCCCTGAGAGCCAGGCACACAGGCCGAGCTCTGTGCAAGGGTGGTGACAGGGCGACCCAGGACACGGTGGCCTGGGTGCCCCTTGCAGTGGCTGTGGGTCGGGGCAGGGTGATTCCCGAATGGGCAGACGGGGCAGGCCCAGGGCAGCGTCCCCTGATCCCACTGGCCTGGCTGGGACGGCCATCCTGGATGCCAGGCCTCCCAAGCCAGCGTCTCAGGGGCTGGCACCTGCGATGTAACTGGATGCCCCCTCGGCCGTTCTGTCCCCCGATCGCCCGCGGCCCCTCACTGAAAACACGTCCAAAGGTTTCTCAGAACCACACGGGGAAATGAACTAATTCAATTTCCCCTATTTCTGAAAATACATTCGTGACTTCGGAGACTTAATGTTTTCAAAGCACAATGACCGTGCTTGCTCTTTCCCAAGAAACGCTACATTTAGATGCTAGGCGTTCCCATGACATCTGTCTTTCAAGCCGAGGGAGCGGACCGCACCAGGCCCGGGGGCGGCACCGGCCCCAGGTGCCCTGGGTCACCTGTACGCTCCCAACAGACACAGGTGTGCGAGGGCAGTGTGGACGGCACCTCTGAGCCACACCTGCGTTCTCGGGCCTTTCTTTTCTTGATAAAAATCTAAATTTTGACTATTTTATGGAACCCCTTTTTACAGCAGAACATGCCCTCCGCCCCCATTCACAGCCGACGTGGCCTGGAGACCCTGCCCCCCCCGGGGCGTGGGGAGCTTGTGCCAAGCGTCTGGGACGGTTCCGGGATGTGGCAAGTACCGAAATACGGAAACTGGGGTGGTCGTTCCACAGAAAGAAAAGGAAAGCGAAAGGCATCTCTTCAAAGCACCCCCGCCCCAGCCTCACTTACAGACCAAACTCACAGCTCTCTGCACTTGGCCCTAACTCTTTGCTTTTCTAGGCCATGGTGCCCTACATTCTCAGAAAGTAGACCCCAACTACAAAACAGATTCTTCTCTAGCCTGATCACAACCCACATCCTGGAATCCCGGACGAGCCCCAGACAGAGCCCCTCGAAAAACCTGCCACTTCCTGCTCGACCTGGCCAAGAGTCGACACCCTCCCCACGCCCACCAACCCCCCTGGCCACCCTAGCAGAAAGGGAGGGAGGGAGGGAGGGAGGGAAGAAGGGAGGGAGGAAGGGAGGGAGGGAGGAAGGAAGGGAGGAAGGGAGGGAGGGAGGAAGGGAGGGAGGAAGGAAGGAAGGAAGAAGGGAGGAAGGGAGGAAGGGAGGGAGGGAGGGAGGGAGGGAGGGAGGGAGGAAGGAAGGGAGGAAGGGAGGGAGGAAGGAAGAAGGGAGGGAGGAAGGGAGGAAGGAAGGGAGGGAGGGAGGGAGGGAGGAAGGGAGGGAGGAAGGGAGGAAGAAGGGGAGGAGGGAGGAAGAAAAGAAAGAGGGCTTCAGAAAAAAATTATTAATTTTAATTTCTTGAAATCCAAATGTGTTGATTTGGAAGGCCACCAGGAGGGGCAGAGGGGACTGAGGAGACAACAGAAGCAAAGGGCACTGTCCAGCCACATGGGTCCCAGGAGGCTGGGCCACAGAGAGAGATTACTACGCACTGAGGGGCTGACTGATGAGGGGCGACAGGGGCGGGGGAGTCACGGGTGCAAGCTGAGGACAGGTGCCCAGACGTGGGCACCTGCAAAATGAAACAATCTGGACATCAAAGGGAATAATGTCCTGCAACTGTGATTTAGACACACTTTATGTACAAAATCCCGCGTCTGTCATGATGTTAAGAGGCAGAGACAGAGACAAACAGAGAGACAGAGACAAAGACAAAGACAAAGACCCCCGGCCCCCGCCAGAAGAAGCAATACCAAGCCAATTTCCTGGACATGAACACAGATCACGGAACACCAGTCCTTGCAGAGAAACTTGACAACAAAGAGGAAAGAATTCAGCACGCATTTTGCCCCCTTGGACAGATAGCATTTTTGCCCAATCGTCGTATCTGATAAGGGGACGCTCTTCACGATGGGAGGACCCTGCTAATAACCGAGGAAGGTGTGTCAGGATTAGGAAAGCACCGTGTGCCAGCTCTGGTGAGCTCATCAGTGCCCGCAGAGCCCGCCCCGGAGAGAGGCCCCCCGGGTGGAAGGCCAGAGGGGCTTCCTGGTGGAGGAGCCGGCCACCTGCTGCCCGATCTCTGGGGCCCTGAGGATGTGAGGCATGGAGCATGTGGTCCCCCCGTCCCCGTGCTGGTGGACCCAGCACAACGGGGCTGCCAGAAGTAGGCAGCCCTGAGAGATCCACAAGGAGGCAGAGATCCATCCAGGGTGTGGGCAGCCTACAGCCAACTGACCCAGTCCCCCAACACGCTGATGGCAGGGACAGCGGAGGGATGGAAGAGACTGGAGGAGAACGGGGCCGGGGCAGAGCTACCAAGTGCCACACGGGGTCCCGAGTCAGAGTCGCCGCCGTGACAGGACATTTCTGAGGGACCATGCCGGATGCTTAGGTGGGACAGTGGCATGGGGTCTCATGAGCGAGAGGGAAGTGATATGAAAGAGAAAAAAGGAACAGCAGGATGGTCACGATTGCTGGGCCATGCCACCGAAGGCACAGGTGACAAAAGGAAAAGAGACAAGTCAGATTTCATCAAGATGAAAACCTTGTGTGCGTGAAAGGGCATGGTCAACAGAGTGAAAAGGCGACCCTGAGAATAGGAGAAATACTTGCAAGGGATGTAGCCGATAAGGGATTAATATCCACAATACATAAAGAAGTCCTACAACTCAACAACAAGAACAGTCATTTCAATTAAAAGATGGGCAAAGGACTTGAGTCGATGCTTCTCCGCGGCTGACGTGCAAACGTCCAATAAGCACCCGGAAAGCTGCCCAGCATGGTTAGCCGTCGTGCAAATCCACACCGTGATGAGAGGCCGCCGCACGCCCATTAGGATGGCTATTCTCGGAGCAACAAAATGACAGGGGTTGGCAAGGACGTGGAGAGACTGGAACCTTGCGCACCGTTGGCGGGGACGTAACTGGTGCAGCTGCGGCAGAAATCGGCATGGCAGCTCCTCAAAAAATTAAATACGAAATTACCGTTGGACCCAGCAGTCCCACTTCTGGGTATACATCCAGAAGAATTAATTGAAAGCAGGGACTCCAGCAGATATTTGCACACCCACGTTCACAGCAGCATGGCTCACAGCGGCCAAAGCGTGGAAAACTCAAGGGTCCACGGATAAGCCAAATGCGGCATAGGCGCACGACGAACTGTTGTTCAGCCTTACAAAGGAGGCAGACATACAAGGATAAATACCGTCAGGTTCCAGCAACACGAGGGACCCAAAGAGGTCGGATTCATGGAGACAGAGAGTGGACGGCGGGCGCCGGGGCTGGGGGCCCGTGTTTCATGGGGACGGAGCGTCAGTTTGGGAAGATGGAAGGTTCTGGAGGCGGCTGGTGGTGATGGCTGCACCAACGTGGGAATACGCTTAATGTCACCGAGCTGTGCACTAAGCACACTTAAGACGGTAAATTGTTATGTGTGTTTTTCCCCAATTTAGAAAATAATTAAAAAGATGTAATTGCAGAAAAGGGGGGCGCGGAGGGGATAAGTAAATGCAGGCTGTAATGTCCTGAAGGCCAGCTCTCCGTGCGGGTCTTCATAATTCCTTACACTCGGCCCAACCTTGCCCAAAAACCCCAAAGGCCCCCCGCTGCCCTGGGCCTTCCTGCAACTTAAAAGGCCCTGTGGGACCTGGGTCCCATCCTTTTCCCCACTGCATCCGCTCCCTCCCAGGGCGTTCTAGAACATATGGAGCCGTTTCCTGCCCTGGGCAGGGCCTTGCACTCACCGCCCACGCTGCTCGGCCCACCCTTCCCAGCGCCCTCCCCGCGTGCGGGTTTCAGCCTAGACGTCTCCCCTCTGGGGTTCTTTCCTGATCCCCCAGAGATAAAGGCTCTGTCCCTGCTGTCACTCCCACGGCATCCTGGCACGGACGTGTGTGTGCAACTGCCCTGAGGTCGCCGTGACAATCGACCACAGACTCGACAGTTGAACACAGCTATTCTCTCTCAGTTCTGGAGGCCAGAAGCCAGAAATCAGGGTGTCAGCGGGTCCACATCCTCAGAAGGCACGGCCTCCCTCCCTGTCTCGGATGAGGACACGAGTGATGGTATTTAACCTCCCCCTGGAGAAACCAGGGTCGTCCCCATGTTTTTTGCATTCATGTTTGCAAAGACCCTTTTTCCGTATAAGGTGACATTTACAGGCCCCAGGGATTAGGGTGTGTGAACGGTTGCTACTGACCTCCTGCGGCGTGCATGTGTGTGTCGTGCAGGCATCGTGTGCAGGTGTGGGTGCACCCGTGTCCCTCTCCACCGTCCCTTCAACGTCCTGCCACGGTTCTTCGCTGACATGTTTACGGCGCACTGGCTCCAGGCGACGCCCCCGCTCCTGGCCGAGTCCCTGTAGGGCTCAGAATGGATTCTCAATACAGGTTTTCCAAATGAACACTCTGCGCTCGACCTGGTGGCAAGAATCCTGCCCTTTCCCATCAACGAGAGCCTCCACAGCTAGCCTGACCAGACCCGGCTGTGCCTGCAGGGGAGCGGACCTTTATTTGTTATTCACGGACAGGGGGCAGGGGGGCCTGGGCTCCCAATTTTGTTCCATCCCTGCCTGTCTTCAAGGCCTGGCCGGGTGAGCAGGGCAATACTTCCTGGAAAGCAGAATCCAGGTTTGAAAGACAAAAGAGCAGAAGGACGGCAGGAAGGAGGGGGAGGGAGAGAGAGACAGAGAGAGAGAGAGCATCTCAACCTCCCTCCAGACCCCTCCAGGCAGCAAGCACCTCACGGAGGGCGTGCACTCACATGAGTGACACCTGACACTCACAGGGCTGGGACAGAGAGGAAGACGGGGCTCCCTGAGTGTGCCGGCACCCCCAGAATGCTGGGAGCCCTGTAACCTCAGACCCTCTCGCCCGCCGGGCAGTGCAGGGAAGTCCCAAGGTGAGGCCACCCGGGCACCCAGAACAGCCTCGAGAGGGCCAGTGAGTCCGCTGTGTGCCAGGCTCAGCCCCGTGCGAGGTCAGGGAGCCACCAGCCTGCTTCGGCTGCACGGCCAGGTGCGCTGAGCCTGGGGCTCATAGGGGTCCGTCCAGGCGGCCCGCGCGGGCAGGTCTGTGCGCGGCAGCGCTCCCGGGCCAGCGAGAAGCTGGAAGGCGGTCCACGGTGCACTGGGAGGCACGCGGCAATCCGGGGCTAATTTCCTCCTGCAAAGAGGTTGATCGCATGGTCTGATAAGTGCACTAATCACCTCGGCGTGTGTGCCCCCGAGTCCAAGGGCGGTGGGCCAGCGTGAACACCGGTTGCCGGGAAGGGAAGCTTCCGAAGCAGAGGGCCGAGCAGAAACCGTGTGACCCCTGAGGACCCGCCGAGCACTGGGCTCTGTGCTGGATGAGCCGCTCATGCGGTCGCCGAGTCCTGCCCCTGCACACTCGCCCGACCCCACTTACAGGTGAGGACACTCTGGCGGGGTGTCCCCTGCGGACCATCCCTGGTGACCTGGGATCCAGGGGGAGGGACCCTGCCTCCTTCTACTGAAGCGAAGAAGAGGGGGTCCGGACGGCTCAGAACAAAGGGCCCTGTGCTGTGTGGCAGAAGCTCCGTGGAGGCGGCACATTTTTTAAATCTGCTTAGACTTTCTTGTGTAGTAATAATAATAATAATAATAATAATAATACCTGAATAACTACCAACATTTGCAAGAGGAACATTTCCTAGAATAATTTGGGTTCCTGGCTATCGACTGTTTGTGTCCCTGTCTAAGTGATGGGATTGGGAGGTGGGGCCCTGGGAGGTGATTGGGTCACGAGGGGAACCCCACGAATGGGATTGGTGCCCTTGTAAGGACCCCTTTGGGCCGTGCGAAGACTGCGTGACACTGGGACCCGAGCCCCGCCCCGGGATCACAGTGTGATGCACCTGGGCCCCGCGGACAGGGGTGGGGCACAGGGGCACCCCCAGGTCACGCCCACGTGCAGCCCCCTTCTCTGAGAGCCACCCTCTCAGCCCGCCTCAACCCTGCAACTCCCCCGGAGCCGCCCCTCCCGCTGGAGGTCGGGGGAGAGGTCGGAGGGGCCCAGGCAGGAGGCATCCTGGTTCTTCCACAAGCACCGTCAAGTCTGGACCCTGCAATCCTGGGTGAGCCGCTGGATCTTCATCTATAAAGTGGGGACAAGAATGCCAGGCTGATAGTGCAAGTGGCCAGTGTCATTACTGTGGCCTCCCGGGGCCCAGAGGGATGGAGAGAACCTCTTCGCTCGGGTTGCAAGATCTCAGGCTGCTAAAATCACACACCGGCCACTGCTCGGCATCCCTCCCTATGAAGAGTAACCACAGATACGGCACAGAACTCAGGGCAAGTTTTCTGCGTTGTGTTTCTCTTACAAGTCCCTAACTTTGTCCACTAGGATCCGTCACAAGGCACCCGTCGGTCAGCGGTGGGGACTGGCCGTGGGCTCTCCTTCCCCATGCACGGGGAGCTGGCGGCACTGACCGCCCCCCGCCCCGCAGCGAGGAGTAACCCCGAGACACGGCTCTCGCCCGCAGAACACGACCGGGGGTTCGTGTGCCCTTCCTTGCGCCGCCCTCCTGCCAGCCAGATGCGGTGGGGCCCAGTGACCAGGGCCTCCCCACGTCCAGAGCAGAGGAGCCAGGGGAGGGGCCGAGCCTGGCTCTCTGAATTGCAGTGTGGACGACAGTGGCTGCCGCTGGGGAGGCCCGTTTGGGACTTGGGAGGAGGGAGGAACAGACTTCCATTGTTCAATTCCAGCCACTATCCCCCTGGGGCCTGTCTGTTACAGGGCGCGGGCACAGGGGCAGCTGAGCAGGCGGGGAGCCTCTGCTCGGCTTGCGGCTCGGCTGGCCGGAGAGGGCAGGTCGCCTGCGTGATGGCCCAGCACCCGGGATTGTCATCGGTCTGCCTCTCTGGGGTGACAGCATGGAGCCTCTTTCTTGGGAGCTCCCGGGGCTGGGGAGAAAGTCACGGGGGACCGGGCGCCAGGATGGAAAAGTTGACAGGGCCTGGGGCCTGCCCCTCGTCACCGGCATTCCCCGGGGAGGCTTTCCACTTGGGCGGGTTCACGAGCTTTGCCATCAACCAGACAGAGCCGTCCACACGCTTCGTGTACCGTGCTGGATCACAAACCACTCCTACGAACGACTGGCAACCGCTCTGGATTCCAGGTAGATTTTCGTGGCTGAAAATGCCCCGGTCTTGGAAACTTTGATTTTCCATTCGGTTCAAATTTAAATCCCTCACGGCAAGCGCCGGGGGGGAATGTACAGGACATGGGCAGTCAACGGACAAGGCACCGAGTGAGTGACAGAGGGGCACTCGGCATTAAGTCAGGGAGGAAGGTGACGCCGTGCAGCGTCACCTGTGAACCGCTTTTGTGAACGGTTACGAGTCTGTGTGATTTACGGGGACAGCCCTCCCGCACCAGCTTCCTTCACCTTCCCAGGCACCTCCCCGCGACTCTGGGAAATCGCAGGTGACACAAACGGGGCACGCATTTCCCGGAGATTTATATCTGGCTCGGAGGCTCCCCGCCGAGGGTGGCTAAGAGTGACACAGGTCCTTGGAGAGACGGGGACAAGAATGCAGCCGCAGCACCCCCGGCCCGAGAGCCGTCGCCTCGCCACGGATGCCGTTTTCATTAGGGACGGACGCAAGTTTTAAAGAAGTTACGTTCCAGAAGAGCCAGATGCCCCTGACTCACCCCACACCCATCTCCTCCCCGCCGGTAACCCCGTTACCACGTCGGTGTGCAGACTTCTAGTACTTTCTACGCGCTTTTGTGTTCCCTAGGAAAATCCAGAGCATGGAGAATGAATACAGGATTTTGCATCCTTTTCAAGATGGCACAGATATTGTCAACTACGGTGATCGTCCTGTGTCTGTCACTGAGGAACACTCACTGGGGACAGCTCTGTGCCCTTGCATACACGCTCCCCTCTTGGCTTCTAACTCGTGGGTACTTTCTGCTCGTGTGACGAGGAATTATTGAACACCTGCCTGTGCCAGGTGCTCTGGCTGCAGGTGAGTGTCTGGTCCCATCTGGGGGGGAGCGGGACTGACTCCTGACACACTGCGAATTTGACCCCTGCGTGGATAAGAGCCCTGAGTAAACAGGAAGCAGGTCAAGGGACTGTGGGTGGGGGAGGAAAGGTGCACAGAGGGCGGGATGCATGCGGTCCCCTCCCCGACTCAGCCCTACTGGCCACAGGCCGTCAGGGTCCTTCCCACCTTTTTGCCATTTCAAGCACGGCTGCAGAGAATACGCACGGAGGTGTGAGGGGTGCGTCCCCCCCCCCCCCCCCCCACGGAACAGGTCACCACACGGCCCAGTCTCTGCGGACCCAAGGGCCACGTGCAGGGCGCAGGGACATCACCCGTTTTGTTTCAGAGCTAAGGAAACAGGCCGTGACCAGCTCAAGCTCTAACGGTAAAGCCTTCTTGTTCAAAAAGTTGTGTTTTGGCTTTTTTTTTAAGTCAAGAACATTGCTTCCCTGAAAAAAAATTTTTTTTAATTGGAGCAAAGTACACATAACACAAAATTTGCATTTTAACCATCTCTACGCACACAGCTCAGCGGCATTAACTACGTCCACACTGTTGGGTAGCTGTCCGCACCATCTGTCTCCAGAAATGTCCATCTTCCCAAAAGGAGACTCTGTCCCCGTGACATGGTGACCCCCCCCTCCCTCCCTCGGCCCCAGCGCCCACTGTCCACTCTCTGTCTCCATGAATCTGGAGACTCGGTGATCATGGAGTAGATCACACGTGTCCTCTGTTTCCCAGTGCCCCCCGCCCCCGCCGCCCAGCCTGGTCACTTCGGGGACAGGGGTGAGAACTGGTGGGGGGGGCATCCCAGGGCAGCCCCTCCCCCAGGCGAGCTCCTGCTCGGAGCGAGGTGGCCATGTTCCCATTCCTGCAGGAAGTAAAACAGGATGATCTTTGAAGACACCTCTTCCTCAGGGGTGACCCCACACAGGCCTCACGGAGCAAAGCGGGAGAGAGGGTGGCGTCAGCATCTGGGCCCAGACCTGCTGGCCGGACCTCACACGGTCACTGAGCCTGACGGTCACCGCATCCGTCACGTCACCCCCCGGTCCCCGGAACAATAACCCGTGCCTTGTGCCAAGAGCTGCATCTGGACCGCCATAAACAAATGAGGAGGCGGCTCTCCGTGTAGGGTGGCCCCTGCCCAGCAGGGACGCTGGGCAAGTGGGAGGGCCATGCGGGGAGGACACGGTGGAGGCAGGGGTGTGCAGGCAGGGCCGCGGGCAGGGACAGGGCTGGCCAAGGGATGCTGCTGGGCACACAGCCTGTTCTCAAAACAAAAACAAAAACAAAAACAAAAACAAAATGCACACCCCCCCCCCCCCCAAACCAAATCAGGCCATTCTGCCCAGAAGGCTTATTAAAAAGCACTCCTAGAAAATTAACACAATTTCTTCCTGGAACAGACGAGGCAGGCCAGACACTGGAATGGAAACTAATCACCACGGTCCCCACATCACCGCTGTGGGGGCTGGACTGCTGCCACCAGGCCCCGGGCTGAGTCACCTCCTGCCCAGGGACTGACATGTCCCAGGAAGACGCAACAGAGCCCGGGGGTGCTGGGGCCCGGGCGGCCCCCTTCCCTGACCCAGGAGAACACACAGTGTTCAAGAGCTACCCGCCCAGAGCTGCACGCGGGTTCACGTCCTGCCTTGTCTCTCCCTCCCGAGGTTGGCATGCTCACCAAACCCCGATTCCCTGAAGCCACGTCCCTTTGGGAGGCTGGTGGGGGTGCAAGGAGGTCTCGGCCCACGGTGGGCACTCAGCCATGAGCACAGAGTGCTGTTATTCCCAGTGCTGCGTGGCCCCTGGTACCACAGGCTGGGGACCAGCTGCCGAGAGAGTAGCCTTCCTGGTCCCCCCGGCTGCCTCCTGACACTGGGCCAGTCAGTGCAAGTGGCTGAGAGTCTCAGGCAGGAGAAACCGTTTCCCTGCTGTCCACCGAGGCCGAGTCTTCCAGGGAGCCCCATACAGGCCCTCGCCCCGCACGGCGGGTCAAAGGGCCAGGAGCTCGCTTCCCTAGCACGCTCTTCTGGACACTGAAGGTTTGAGTTGCCCCCAGATTCGTATGTTGAAGCCCTAACTCGCAGTGGGTTCTATGAGGTCACGAGGGTGGGGGCCCCACGATGGGATTAGTGCCCTTGTAAGAGGGGCCCCAGAGAGATGGTCTCTTGCCCTCTCCACCACGTGGGGACAGCAAGAAGCCGGCCGTGTGCAAACCAGGAAGAGTCGCGACTTGCGAGATTGTGCTCCATGCAGGAGCTGTGGCCCGAAGGCTTCTGGGGCAGAGGAGGGGCGCGCTCAGCCTCTGAACACTGGGACACTGCTCAGCCAAGCCTGGGGGGCGGTGCGGGAGGGACCTGGAGGTCCTTACAAGGCACAGACACCTTACATGGCCACACGCCCCTGCCTGTGCCTGGGACCAGGTCTGGATACTCCACAGAGCATGGAATCTGGGGCCCCTTTGCCTCAGTTTACCACAGGGTCTGTGTCACTGGAACGGGGGTATCAGAGAACCTGTGTTCTCCCGCACAGAACACAGAGTCCCGCCTCAGGGCCAGGGCTGAATGGGCCCGCGGACAGCGTGCACGATGAGCTCAGAGAGGCAGAAATCCCTCGCAGGCTGGTGAATCCGCCGGCCCCGTCGATTGCCTTCCTTGTCCCTATACCCGGGACTCAACCTTCCTTTGGGAGCCAGCCCACCGCCGCTGGGGAGGGCACGTGACCCCGCCCGGCACCTTCCTTCAGCCTCGTCCATCACTGGCTCTGCGACGGTCCTGTGACCTGAGGCAGGCCAGTGGGGTGCTCTTGTTTGCTGGGGTTCCTCCATGATGCGATAAAGTCCTGGAGATCCTGACTCTGCCACCTTTGCGGGGAGAGCTCGCTCTGGCGAGAAGCCAACACAGAGGAACCCAGAGCTGAGACGGGGAGCGAGGTCCTGGGGGGACACTGCTGAGCGAGCGCCTGGGTCCAGCTGGGCCTGAAGCCAAACATCCCTGGAATTTTCGTCACTCAAATCAGCGCATTCTCTACGTGCCGAGCCGGTTCGAAATGAGTTCTCTCAATCATACAGAGAGTTCTGGAATCACACAATTGAGAAGCATTTTGGGGAGACGGGGTCGCTCTGGCTTTTCTTCCAACCTTAACCGGTTCCCCTTGAGGTGGAAAGACCCTGCTCCCCCTACCTCCTCCAGGAAGCCCTCCAGGTATCTTCCCATCAGTCACAGCCTCTCCCTCCATGGACTTTCCATCTGCTTAGTCCACGCCTCCTTTCGGGCCCTGAACCACTTTGCCGTCTCTGGTTGGGCCTCCGTGCCGGGCGATGAGGCCCGCCCTGGGAAGACACGGAGGGCACTGCGGCCCTCTGGCTCCAGGCCCGCCGTGAGAGCCAGGCCCGTGGTCCTCCTGAGCCTCAGCGTCCTTGCTGGTGAACCAGAGCGTCCCGGACCCGTGCTCTGGGGGCACAGGGCTGAGAGGGGGGCATCCACACGAGGTGGCAGTGGCAGCAGACAGGGCGGCTCCCGTGGGGGACCATGACCTGTCAGCGGACACAAACTCCGCCCACCTGGCTGGGAGTCCTGGGGCTCGAGGGACTGTCCCCCCTTGGAGCTGCTGCTGGCACCCGCTGCCCCCACTGCCCCCCCAGGAGGCCGTGACCCACTTCATCAGAGGTGTCTTTCCCGGGTTCTCTCATTCCTCCCACCTCTGGCCCTCCTCCCAGCCACCCGCCGATGGCCTCCGAGATGATCAGTCACCGAAACCCAGCTGTCTGCCCGTCTGCACATCCGTCCTCTAGTCCCTCCTGCTGTGCCACCAGCGGTCTCCTGGCTGCTCTGGCCCTGCCCCGCTCAGCCCTACCGCCTCCTGTCCCAGCCTCTGCAAACCCAGGGTCAACGGGCCTAAGCGTCTCCTTAACAAAAGCCACCCCCTTGGCAAGGTGCATTTTGCAGTGCGTCCTACCACTTCCAGGCCGGCTCCAGTGACAGTGACACCACAGCCCTGGGAGCTGTTCCCACCCCACCACCTCCCAACCCCCATCTCTCAGGCCCTGCCCCTTGCTTAGCCGCATGCTGGATGCTGGGCAGGATGCTTTACGTGGATGCTGCTTCAACCAGTCCACAGAAGCGCTGGTTCTGTTCCTGTCCCCCTCCCCCCAGCCCACCGCGCTCCGTCCCTGGCCAGTCCCTTCACCCCGTCCCCTACTCCAGGCCTCACGGTGGAGAAGCTCACAGCATGGCCTCCGAGGCAATCACCTGCCTGGACCACAGCCCGGCTCGGCTGCTTGCTTGCTGTGCATCTGCAGGCAAGTGAGTTCCCCTCTCCGTGCCCCAGGCTCCTCACGCAGAAAAACAAAGAGCTGACAGGAATATCCCAATGAAACTGAGCACCGAGTGAGTCCGTGTGCGTGGGATGGGAGCATTTCCCGTTGTTACCGTCATCACCGCGGCTGATGTCATTTGCAGCCAGCACAGGCTGTCCAGCAGTGAAGGTGCTGGTGGGTTTGAGTTCTGGGTCCGTGGGCCGGGGCTGTCTCCCCTTCCCTCCGCTCTCCCGCTTCCCCTGCCAGGCTGAGCATAACGATGGCCGTTTACTAGGTGCTCACGGAACGCCTGTCGCTTCCCCCCGAGGCTGGGTCAGCGGTTTACATAAACACAGAATTACATGACCCAGCAAGTCCTCTCGGAGGTGCACACCCCGAGGAACCGGGAACAGGGACCCCAACAAAGGCTCGCACACGCACGTTCATAGCTGCCTTATGCACGAGAGGCAAAGCCGGAAAGCACCCGAACATCTGAACATCCACCAGCGGACGAATGGACAAGCACAGTGTGGGTCGTCCACACAACGGAATGTTATTTGGCCACAGAAAGAAGGATGTGCCGACACACGCTACCTCGCGGGTGAACCGTGGAAACGTTCTCAGTGGAAGGAGCCAGCACAAAAGGCCACGTGTCGTAGGACTCCAGGCCGATGGAGCGTCCAGAACAAACCCATGCGTCCAGGCAAACCCATGGACACAGAAAGTCGATCAGTGGCGGCCCGAGGCGCAGGGAAGCGGCGGGATGGGAGGTGGCTGCCAATGGAGACGGGTGTCTTCATGGGGGTTGAAAACGTTCTGGGACTAGAGACAGGAGATGGTCGCACAAAATGGCTTAAACTTAAAAAATGGCTAAACTGGTCAGTTTTATGGTGTGTGTATTTTATCACAATAACAAGGATACGCACAATAAAGAGTACACGCGTATACACACGTGGCAAAATGTGTCTCTGACAGACACGTACAAAGAAATGACAACCTGAGAAGGTAAATACTACGGCAGCCCCGTCTCCTCTCAGCGTCAGCTGACTTCTCCCTTTGGCTTGTCTGTATTCCCAGTTTTACCCGGGTGGACGTGACTTGCGCCAACCCTAAAGAAACAGCACTAATGTAAAAACCCCTCAGCAAGAATACACGGGGGCAGAGTTTACTCCAAACCCTAACGTTTTCTGAGAGCAGGGGCACACATCCCCCTATAAAGGCTGTGGGATTTGAGTAGGCAGCGGGAGAGAATTCTTGAGAGAATTCTGGAACTTCAGGGGAAGGACTGGCCAAGTGCGGTTCCCTCTGATGTAAGTCAGTCGCCCCCTGTGTCTCTGTCCGCCTTTCGAGGTCCTGGCCCTGACTGGGGGGATGCGAGGGAGGTGGTCTAGGAGAGACCAGCCACCCCTCCGACGCGGAAGTGCCCGGTATGAGCTCTCAGGGTGCCCCGCTGTCCTCATTGGTGTCAGCTAGCCTCTGGGCCAGGCCCGGGATCACAGCTCATCCATTCAACCAACAGACATACTCTAGGCTCCTGCTGCACCAGACTCTGTTTTCCTGGGTGCTGGGATGGCCGCAGGTGCCCCCTGGATGAGGGCTCTGCCCGCAGAGGGGACCCGGGCTCTGGAGGGGAGATGTTCAGCCAGCACATCCTTGTGTCATGTTAACTCAACGCGTGGCAAAGCTGAGAAGAGACGCATCCCTCAGTAGCGGCTGCAGTTTGTGGAGGTCTGTACCTCTCGGATGAGGTGGGTCAGGGAAGGCCTGGTGGGAGGGTGTCCCCGGGGAAGGAAGGGATGGGCAGGGGACTGGGGGCAGGGAGGCTGGGAGCCGTAGAGTCCTGCGGTCCACGGTAAGGACAGGATCTTCCTGAAGAGTGAAGATGGGGAAGTCTCCCTGGAGCAGAAAATGGCTCTAGGAGAGAGATACTCTTCTTAATCCCACTTTGCTGGCAAAGAAATTGAGGCACAGAGGGGCTGTGTAACTTGCCTGAGGCCACACAGCGCATAGGTAGGGCAGCTGGATTTGGACCCAGATGGGCTGCCTCCTGGGACTGAGCGTTTAATCCCCACCCTCACCTGCTTCTCAAGGGCAGTGGCCTCCAGTCTGCCTCCACCTCCCTTCTCCAGCAAGGCTCCAGCCTAGCGATCGGCAGGCCTCGGAAGTTCCTGCTAAAATCCCCGAGCGAGCATGCCTCTGGCGACAGAGTGAGGCCCAATGACTCAGCTCCCATTTAAGGCCCTCCCTGACTTGGAGGGCCCATCCTGTTCATCCTTCCTGGGCCTCCTGACATTTCCCACACAGGTCTATGTGCTTCTGCCCCTGAGCCTTCCTCTGGCTGTGCCCTCCCCCTGTGGTGCCTCCCACCATTTAACGGACCCTGACTGTGTACCTGTCATGAGCTGGGCTCTGGCTGGCCCCTGAGATCAGGTCAGGAAGGGACAGGGACACGTGCTGCTAGTGACTGTCTCAGGGACTGTCGGGGAGGCTTCCCTGAGGAGGGGCTACCAAGCAGAGATCCAAGGGTGAGCCAGTTACGCAGGTGGAGGAGGTGGAGATAGGAGAGAGGTAACAGAGAGCACGAGTGAGCAGTGTGGGCAAGTGCTGGGGGTGGGAGGAAGTGTGGCACGTTCAGGAGACCAGGGAGAGAGGGCCAGGGTTAAGGCCCATCTGTCTTTCCAGGCTGGATGTGTGTGCTGCCTCCCTAGCTCATCTGAATAACCATCCCTTCCTCGGTGCCCCAGCTCTGAGTCCCAGCAGAGGTTTGCGGGCCTCCCTCCCCACTCCACTTTGCCCCTTGAGAGCAAAGATGGCCTCCACTCATCTCCTTGACGGAGGGCTGAGCACAGAGGAGGTGCACTAAAAAGTCTGTTACGTGAAACCAAAGGTCCAGGTAGAGGCGATTGGAAATTCCGCTTGGGGGAGGTTGGTCCTAGTGGTCTCAGAGCAGACCACTCATGACTTCACAGCATCGGATGGTAACCACGGCCTTCCATGTCCCCTTCCCCAGCCCTTCTCTTCTTAACTCTTCTTATTGTTGACCTGCACACAGCCTAGTTCCCAGGACTGACAAACTCCATCAATTAGAAGATCCAACAGGGCATTTAGCATGAGGCCTTCCTTCATTTCATTTGCCAACCTAACCGCTTGTATCATGAAATGCCCCACAAAAGGGCACGGCAGACAGACAAATCAATGCTAACGAGAGCCTGCTGAGCACATTGGGAGATGAGTGCGTGGGAGGAAGGGAGGGAGGGAGGGCAGGTGGTGAGGACCCAGGAGGGCTCCTTTCAGGGGAGTCAAGAGGCACATCAGAGAACCCTGGGCCAGAAGTTTCCAACGTGGAGCTCTTGGCTCACCATGCCTCCTGTAGACCTCACCGCATATAGACTGGGGCTGGGTCTACAGCATCCTTCTTGGGTTGGGGAAGACAGTTATAGGATTATGTCTGAAAAACTTTAGACTTTCTCAGGGCA
This sequence comes from Panthera uncia, assembly GCF_023721935.1. Taxonomy (NCBI): domain Eukaryota; kingdom Metazoa; phylum Chordata; class Mammalia; order Carnivora; family Felidae; genus Panthera; species Panthera uncia. The sequence goes on along the minus strand of NC_064808.1, from coordinate 2,097,213 downwards.
TCAGTCAGATGCAAGCTTGGGAGTCAGCACTCTCTCTGGGGCCCTCAGCAGCCGTCTAATCTCTCAGTTCCATCACCTGCAAAGAAGGCATAAAATGCCTACTTCTCAGGAGTGTCCATCACTGAACACAGGTTTTGGGACTTCTGTTAAGCATCAATCATCTACTGGGTGCTGGATATACAGCAGGGACCAGGTCAGCAAGCTCTCCAGCCTGCAGGGAGCAGGCATTCTCATGAGAGAGATGGACAGTAAATCAACCACCCAACACATATGATTCTGATGGTGGAGGAAACACACAGTGGAGTGTCAGAGTCAGGGGCAACCAGAGGGTGCCCAGTGAGTCCCCTCTGGGAAGGTGACATGTAAGCTGCGATCTCAGTGACAGAGTGAAGGCTGGCTTAGAGCATAGGCTGCCACAAATACTCGAGCCATACTGGTCCCTTCACCTCTCCTTACAGGAGAGATTTTCCCAGCAAGCAGGCAAGCACACTTGCCGAATAATAAGCTGCAGTGCCCAGGAAGGCCAAGGATACAGGACCCAGGGATGGGAGGTGAAGGGAATGAGAAAGGAAGCACTGAGGCCTCCCACCAGGCTGCTTCTTCTGAGGGAGGCCCCATCCTCCCAGCTCTTAGGAGGGGTCCCTGCACCCTAGAGAGATCCCCACACCCTGGAGAGGTTCAGGACCCTGGAGTGGTTCAGCACCCTGGAGAGGTCCCATGCCCTGCAGAGGTCCCCACACCCTGGAGAGGTTCAGCACCACGGAGAGATCCCATTTCAGGCATTCTCCTATGGCTCCCTGCCACTGACCGGACATTGTCGCCCCTACTTAAACTGACATTCCAGGCCCTCTCGGGACCAGCCCCAGTCACCCCCAGCTCCATAACATTTGGCCACTTCCCAAATCCACCTTGAACGCTCCCGACACTCTAAGCTGTCCCTGGAACCCCCCTCTTGAGTTCTGCCTATGGAAACCCCACATACTCAACTAAGCACGGTGCCGACACCATCTCTTTTGCAAAGCCCTTTTTCAAATTTATCTTGGGGCTTTTTGCTCCCTTCCAGACTGAGTTCCCCAAGGAACTGAGTCTGATTCATGTCTTTTCTCCCCACAGCACATGGCAGCCCAGCACCTGAATGAATGAAGTTGTAAAAGTGATGTGTACAATTCATACTAATTGTTGAGATGTCACCCTGCCAGGGGCCATGCTATGTGCTTCAAACACATTTTTATTTACAGTTTAAGAAACTGAGGCCAAGGGATGAGAGATCTGTCCAAGTTCGCATTCAAACAGTCAAGTGACAGAGGCTGGATTCAAACCCAGATCACAATCCACAGCCTGTGCCCTTGACCACGGCTCCTTTCTGTCTCTATCCAACTCAGTGCACTGCCATCTGCTAGGCCTATGGAGCCTTGAGCACAGCAGCCGTGGTCCCCTGAAGTGATTCTGAATCTTTTTTTAGCCTGAAATTGAAATCACTGATGCTTCAAATTAGAACCCTAAAATGAATGAGCCAAGACTTCAGATTTGCAATAGCTAAACTGCCCGCATCTACCTTCTCAGCAGGATTCCGGGCTGCTCCTCAGCCCGGACCACCTGTTCCCAGTCAATATGGAGGACAAAGTGAATCATTCTCTAGGCACAGAAAGGGGCTATGGCTATGTGCAGGAAAGGGGTCCAGGCTCCCACACTTTCAGGGGCTCTGCTCAGAGCAGGGGTCTCTTTAGAGCCCTGGAGAGCAAAGACCCCAGTGCTAGGATACACAGAGAGACCCCAATGCTGTCAGCCTTGAAAGGCCAAGACTGTAATGACAGCAGTTTGCCACAGGCACTGGCATCGTGTGGAGGCCAGCAACAAAAACAGACATGCTCCTCTGTGCTGACTTTTATTTGCTACCAAAGGAATATTTTTCAGTCATCACTGAAAAGCGACTGGGAGCTTAGACCCCAGCAAGCCTGGGAAGGGAGGTGAAGAGGCAAGTCAAGATGGCCATGCTTACTCTCTGCACTGACCTAGGTGCCGGCAGCCCAGCAGCAGGGGAGCCAGAGCTAGAGGCTGGCCAAGGGGCCCAGACCTCTTCCAACATGAGCACAGCAAGAAGCCACAGAGCTTCAGAACGGAAACGCTCCACACTTGGAGAGACCACAGCCAGCCACTGGGCCCTGCTTGTCTTTGACATGAAACCAACAGAACTTCACAACTGAAGTACCAATGTGACTCAAAGTCAAGAATTCACCAGTCACCCTACCTTCCCGCTAGTATCAGCTGGCATTCGGTCTTCACTTAGTTATTGAATTAGATAACCCTGTAAAATGATTTAAATAAGACGCTAAGAATTTGGGGGAGTGGGGTGGCTCGAGTTCCCAGCTTGGCCATGGGGGCACCAGCAGGACATGTGACAAAGCCTCTCACAATATCCCGAAAGGCAGGACAGAGAAATGTGAGCTGGGTGTTGGGGCTGAACAACTGTCTGGGAAGGATGCCGGCACCGGGGAAACCACGACAGGACTCTGGCCTCAGCCCTGGGATTTGTGGCTGGAGGGCAAAACGGGAATCATGAAGAGAAATTCCAAGATTACCTAAAAGCCCGACTCGTGCCAGAAGAGAACGGAACGAGGCGGAGAGGGCGCGCCCTGGGAGCAGAGGTTCAAGCCAAATCCGGGGGCATGGCTGCCAGCGATATTTGGGGCTTGCAGGTGGGGCGGGCCAGGTGCCTGTATCAGCTGATATGCCGTCCACAGAGACGCATGAAGAAGCTACGGCCAGTGTGCTCTTGACTTATGTGCTTGGCACAGCGTGGGTGTGCTCTGTAACCACTCCATGCTTGCGACGGTAGTGGTGGTGATCGCCCGCCCGTATTAGAACTTATCATGACTTACCATTATTGTTTGTTCCACTAATAGTCATCAGTTCCTTCTTCCCAGTCAAGCATCATGAATGACAACGAAGGACAGGATGGTCACCAGCCAGTGCTGACGGCATGCACTGCTGGCCTCGGCCTTCTAACCAGACCGGCGCTCACAGCGGCCCACGTGCCCAGAGCTCGTGGCACACAGCCCGTCCTGATGAACGAACTCTCCCAACCACCCGTTTTGCTGATGGGGACACTGAGACCCAGGAAGCATGGGCTGATCAGTGACGGGCGCAGCAACCGAGGGGGCAGAACCTGAACTTCATTTCCTGTCCTTCGTGCAATTTAATTCCGAAGCTGGGGAAGGCTGGCAGATTACCCCCGAGCTTTTCCAGCTGTTCACAGCCCCAGCTTGGTGACAGGTAATGGTTTAGGCAAATGTGTTCTAGAGCTCGTGCTACGATTCTCAGCCGAAGAAACATAAGATACTCAAATGGTCTCTGAGGAAAACCCCGGGGCATCCCCCTTAGCATCCTCACTTCGGTGCAAACTGAGATTATAAAACAGTTGTAGGCCATCACGAGTACAAGCATTTAATATGAGGAAAAGTAATTAGCAAACTCAAGCATCAGTTTTCAAGGATGAAGGATATTGCTGCCTGCTTTTAATTGCAAGGGAAAACCTATTTAGGGAATTAACACAAAAACGAGATTGGCCACTTCAGGGCTAAGAAAACAATGACAAAAACCATAGGAGCCTCCAGCTCTGCATCAGGTTGGTAAGCAATGGCCCCAGGAAAATAATTAACGCCCAGGAAAGTGTTCTCGTCCCCGAAGCAAACAGCAACACCTTGGCCACGGAGGCTGAGCCACCACTCAACTGTGTGCAACAGCGTCTTCTAAGGAATAACTTTCTATTTATGAAATTAGTACCTGTCAAAAAAATTAATACTGTCACTCTCGAAAATCTGAGAAATAGACAAAAGTCTGAAAAAAGAGAAAATAACCATACACGATCCCGTCACCCAGGGGTTAACCTCTCCTCTCTTTTTTTTTTCCTATGCCTATTTTGGGGGAGATTTAGGTGGTATTATGCAGACAATTTTGGTTCTGCCCTTTTCACCGATATAAGGTGATCTGTTCTCATTAGTAGCAAGAACTCCTTACAAGCATGATTTTTAAATGCTTTCTTGTGCGCCCACAACAGATGCATGATGTCCCCTCAACCATTTCCCTACAGTCCCAGCCCCTTAGACTGTTTTTGCTACACTGTGCTCTCTGCTTTGTCTGTTTGTAGATCATTCCTTTAGAACGGATTCCTAGATACAAAATCCCTGATTTGGCTTTATAGCTCTTACTACATCCCGTCACATCGATTTCTAAAAAGTTTACGGCAATTTATTCTTCCACATAGCAACATGAGTGCTGTCACCCGCGACAGGTAGAGTAATAAAAAAAAAAAAAAAGCATTTGCTAATTTGAAAATAAAAACTGGCACCTCGTCATCTCTTTTTCTTCTTACCCTTTGCCCATTTATACATCAAGCACATCAGCGTGTCTCTCAAGAATTTCCGAGCTCTGGCGTTACCGTGGTTGGAATCCACTTTCCAGCTCTGTGACTGTGGGCAAGTGGCCTAACCTCTCTGTGCCTCGGTTTCCTCATCTGTAACATGGGGATGGCAACAGAAGCCAAGTTATAGGCTCGCTGCGAGGATTACATGGGATTGTGCAGTGCCCGGCAGATACACCCTTGGTTACTGTCAGTAAGGACACGGGCCTTGGCTGTGTTTGCTGCAAACGTTGTTTGGTCTTTTGACGTGTAGTGTTTGGTTGTATTGTAGAAATTCTTCTGAGAGAGAACGTTTTCATTTAAGAAAGTGAAGCAAGAAACAAAGCTTGGGTTTCCAAACGGGGGGGGGGGGGGCTTGTGGAAGGAAGATGGTCCTGGCCTCGTGTCAAGGGCCATGCAGGACCTGATGACAGATGGAGGGTTCAAAACGCCAACACAGGGGCTCCTGGGGGCTCAGTTGGTTGAGCATCCAACTTCCGCTCAGGTCATGAGCTCACGGTTCGCAGGTTCGAGCCCTGTGTTGGGCTCTGTGCTGAGCGGAGCCTGCTTGGGATTCTCTCTCTCCCTCTCTCTCTCTCTCTCTCTCTCGTTTTTTAAAAAGCCAACACGATCAGGCCAGCCGATCTGGAACCCCCGGCAGCATCACCTAAGTACCTAAAGATGCCATGCCCAGGCCCTGCCTCAAGCCTCTGATTCTGTAGGTGTGGGCTGGCATCCAGGTCTCTATAAATAATGACAGGTGACTCTGTCGCTGGCCAGGTTTCACTGTATGAGGCTGACAGGCCATCCAGTCTGGGGAGTCCCATGCAGGACACCAAAGTGACATCCCAACATCCACGTCTCCTCAATTACTTGATGTGAAACTCTCTACGTCATCCTTGGGACTCCTCGTAAGTGACCTCTCCTGCCCCATCTCATGGGGGCGGGGAGATCCAATCAGGATAATCTCGAGGAAACAGCAGATGAAGTCTTCAACCATCTGTGCCCGAAGGCTGATTCTACCTCTGCAGTCTTTGCTTTTAGTTCTCGGATGAGCGTCTATTATTATTAAGCCCGGTTTGAGTTGGGTTCCTGCTGGAACACAGCACCTTTGTCACTCCGGGATGGTGGAGTCCCCGTGCTTATATTTGGCCTGCCTGGAAAGAGGAACTTTCTCTGACTCCCGTGCTTACTGCCGTCCCTGGCCTGTCACCACCACCCAGACCCACTCCTCCCGGGAAGGACTCGGCCCCGGCTGCCCTGCCCACTCCCGCCACCACCTGAAGCCCTCTGGGAAAGCTCCAGGGGCACCAGCCACGCAGGGGACTCCAGCCCATTATGCTGATCTGAAAATGCAAACACACATGGCCTATGGAGCCACCACATTTAGATGCCCCCTCTGTGGGGCACCCACTTCTCCTTTTCCTCCTCTGAGATGAATTTTTATAGCAACCCGGCTGGCACACTTAGACGCATCTATCTTAATGTAATTCCTGGGCTCACGATGGCCTTTTACGTGGACTCTACCCCAAGTGTTTGCTTTTCGGCGGGGGGAGTTTGGGGGGCAAGGTCAGCAAAGAAACCGTCCTGGTGACCAAGGAGCAAACGCCTCCCAAATGCTAGGGCAGGAGGGACGTCAGCTCTGGAGGGCAAGCACCGAGGAAAGCACACACGATAGGAAGCCCTTCGCGACAGGAGCTGGTGGCACCGGCAGATGACCACGTCTAAGAAGGAAGAAGGACGGTGGTCCAGGAGATGCAAGTCCAGCCAGACTTGGAGGAGAGAACAGACCCACCGGGAGCTGCCCCTTGGTCCCACGTTCAAACCACAGCACACGTTTTTAGAGAGAATACAAACAGCTGGCATGCTCCGAGTTCCTTTCCAAGAGCAGGGAGAGAAGGAGGTTTGCCCAGAGGAGTGCGGGGCAACAAGGACAATTTGCTCATGCCTGTGACCCTTCCACACAGGACCCTGCACTTCCCCAAGGCTCAGAAACCCCCTCGACTCCAGGGATGGCTTCTGGCCAAAATTAAGATTCGCCCGAGACAACGTGGGTTCTTTTAGAACAACCCCTCCAAGGTTGAAGCCTTTCAGCGGACAAGGTGGAAAAACAGTCTGTTGGAAAATGCACGTACCTATGAGGCTATAAGCGACTCTAATATTCCAGTGGTACAACCCAGCAGCTGGGAAGCACCTCAGGGAGACTCTGCCTTTTTTAATCTAAGCAGCTAAAGGAGACTTTCTGAGCCCCAAGAGTGGCCTTGGAAATGCACTGGGTGGGTCAGTGTTCCAGCAGCCCAACCCCCGTCCCCCCATTAGCACGTGACCCCCAGTAAGCGGCCCAGGGTGGCTGTGGAGGGCTCAGCCCTCCTTCGGGTCTTTGTGACAAAATAACACCAACACAGCATTCACGCCTCTCAGTGCCAGCCATTCCTAGAATCCCAGAGCTCAGAGGTTACCCGGAATCTAAAACCTGTTCCAAAATGGCAAATATATTTGCATATCAGAGGTTAGAAACAATGTCAAAGGAAGTGTTTTGCAAACACAAGTGCAGACACTCTCCCCGCTCCCAATTTCCACGGAGGCTCCAATCTGGCCGGGCGGCTGGCCCTCTCCGCCCAGGCCAGGCACACACTGCAGACGTGTCCGCCGACCGGGTGTAGCTTTGCTTCCTTGCGAAAGGGATGGGCCCAGCACATGCTCCGAGGCGGTCCCACGTTTTTCTTCCCGACTAGTTTATCAAGGAGGCACTCCGATGAGCCAGACAACGGGGGACACGCTTCCATCTGTAGCCTTCATGTATTATTTAAACCCAAGAACCAGCATCGGCTATGTCAACCTATTGGAGCCTCTGTCTCTGGGTCTCTCTCTGTCACACACACACACACACACACACGCGCGCGCGCACGCGCGAAGGAGACTTACATCACAACTACATCCTACAGAAGATGATTCAACCAGTCTCTGCATTTTTGTGAGGTTACAAATCAAGTTAACCCACGAAAGCCCAGCGGGCCCCACTCTCCATCCTTCTGGATACACACGCACCCAAGGTTTCTTCCAAGCCGGGCTCTGATTGGTCAACAATAATTTAAATACATCTTTCAGCAAATGAAACGAGACCAGCACAAGGCACCTTGAAGAGGGTAAGTCACCTTCTCATTTTCCTTGGCTCTTGGGTCTGTTTCCACCACCGTGCCTCTCCTTCTGGATTTCCATGACTCCACCAGCCTTGAGAAGCACTAAGGAGGCCACGAGTAAACTCGAGCTCAAAAGCACCCTGGGAAGCTTAGGCATGACCGGGAGAAGGGCTCCCAGTGGCCACGTCGCCATGGGCTTGGTCTCCTTTGCAGGAAGAGCAAGTGTCTGGCCGGCCCAGCGGCGGGGCCACCACATATCCCACCCCTCCCACCTGCGTGGACATTTCCAGTGCAGGTGACACTGGGCTCGGGGTTAGCCCGGAAGAATGCCTTCCCAAGAAACGTCAACTCCCAAGGAGGACCGCTTGAGCGAACCGAACCCCTTAACAGTAATTTTTCCAAGGTACGGCACCCTCTTTTATCCTTAACATTTCCAAAGAGTAACACATTCCTCTGCACAACAAGATGGAAAGTGACACCTGAACCCGCAAAACGCAGGGAGCTCGGAAGCGCTGGTGGCCCAGACACGTGACGCACACCGAGGCGCCAACTCCAGCAAGGGCTTGGAAAACGAGGGCGCTCGTGTCTAGTGGGATTCTTCGAACGAAGAGAGTTCCCTCCTTTCTTTAAAATTAAATATAATTTCTCGTCAAACTGGTTTCCATACAACACCCAGCGCTCATCCCAACAGGTGCCCTCCTCTCATACCTACCGGGAAAAGCCCGTTCTCAAAGCACCTGGATTTAAAATTTTCCTTTTCATACTGGCAACGCCAGCTTCCCCTCTCGCTCACACTTAGTCTTTGAAGGCCAGTCATCGGACAGGCAGCGTTACTGCGACGTTCGAGTCAGTGATCTCTCAGCCACCAGCGTTACAGACCTCACGTAAGCAAGGGCCGCGGCACAGCACTTTCCTTCCTGCCCTTGTGGCACGAGAATGGGCGACGGCCCCTCCTGGCGTTTCTCTGTTCAGCGATAACAGAACCACACGTAGATCCGCGCGTGTCCCCGACATCATGGCAGCCACGTGTCTCTCTTCCTTCTACCTTCCACCTGAAGACCGGTGGCCAACGCCCACAAACGTTTCTACCTTCCGAAGAGCTACAGCCGAGGCCTGAAAGACGCTCCGAACACACACCAGCCCACAGGAAGTGGCATCCACAATGGATGGAGATAACCACACGACACGAGTCCGGAGCAGCCTCCACGAGTACCCCTAGGTCTGGCCCAACGGCCGTGCTGCTGAGACCACGGGCCCCGGCCGTAAGAGAGTCGGCGCTCTCCCCAAGCGGAAAGATGCAAACACCGGTGTCCCTACCTCAATCAGGAAGTCCCCCGTCCTCAGTCCGGCTTGCCACGCCACCCCTCCTTCATCCACAGATTCCAGGTACTGCAGGGCTGGGAACGCTGGCGTTGGTGTGAATTCCTCGATGGGCGTATCCGCTGGGAAGACAAGGGAGACCTCAATACCAGCCTGGGTGGTGTTTCCAGGTTGGCCCCGCGTGGGACCCCGAGAGGAAGGAGGTGCGCACGTCTCCCGCCAGAAGTGGGTGCTCTCCCCTGGGGAGGGCTCGACAGCCACGGCCACAGGTCGGCACCAACTCAAGCAGTGAAACCAACTGCCCTGTGGTGCCCCCGGGTCCCTCGGCCTTTCTGCCGAAAACACTCGCTGTCCATGTCTGTATGTACACGCCTGTCATTTTCTTTAAAAGCATCAGTGACTAAACATTTTCAGTTCTAAAAATGGAAAAGTTCCCCCCATAACCACACAGAGCTACAGAAACACCACACTGAAACACTTGCCAAATTTACATCTACAGAGACGCGCGGACCAAAGGAATTCAACTTGGAGCACGGACAGATCATAGCGCTGACCCAGTGGGTGGCTGCAGATTTGGAATCTGCTTGGGAATTCGTTCCGCGGGGAGCCCGGCTCTCTGCGACCACTCTGCGGCCAGCACCCATGGGAAGGCTGGGCCCCCGGCTCCTCGGCAGCGCGAGCCGCGGCTTCTGGGCCCCACACAGCTGCCGAACAAAAACTCCAGGGCAAGAGACGGGCTTCCCTGGGTAGTTACGAGTGGCCGGGGTGGGTGGGTGGCAAGAGGAAGACGACCCCGGCAGGGGGAGGGGACAGAACATCACTCAGCCGTGGACACGCACACACGGGGACAGATCTGGCTCTTCTTCCTCTCTCTGGACAGATCGCTCCCAGGCAGCCTGAGCTTAGGGCAGGTGGGGGTGCTCCCGGGGAAGGAGGCCTTTCCCAGCACAGGTGCAGGACCCCAGCACAGCACGGAGGCTCCGAGACGAAACTTCCACATGGCTTCTCACCCCACACGCGCGGTGGGCAGCTGCCTCCCCTCATGGGGAGGTGATGCCATTTTGTTTTCTTTTTAAAGGGAAGCCCCCAGGTTCAGGGCTGGTGGTGGGCGCGCTGCCGTGGAATGTCGCCCCGGAACCCCCCACCACAGGCCACGTGATGCGGATGCTGCTGGCTCAGTCCGCGGCAGAGGGGACCATCTTGCCACGTTTCCTTTGCAAAGTCACCTTAGAGGCGGGCACACGGATGCCTGCTACTCTTGGAACTGAAGCCCACTCCCAGAATGGGGCAGTTTCTAGACACCCCAAACTCAGCACCGGGTGATTGTGGACATCTGAGAACAGGAGCTCCAAATCCAGCCACAGCCGGGCTGAACTACACCATAAAATGTAGCTTGAACCCCTGATTTCTTATTAAAAAGAGAAAGGGTGGGGGGAGGGAGAGCGAGCGAGCGAGAGCCTGTTCAGAGCAATATTGTGCACAGAAAATGGAAAATATTCCGAAAGCAAGCCCCGGTGTTTTCTGAGTGAGGCAGAATGTTAAAGAACACGGTTGTCTAGCAACCAAGTGCCCCCAGGAAAAAAGGCTTCTTTCCGAGCTGGGGAGCATTTTCATACGGGCATGCACACATACACACACACACACACACACACACACTCACACGACATGTGAATGTACCCGGGCTGGAGACAGCCACTCTTACCTTTCGCCCCTCGCAGCACAAATCCAAAGCCCTCATTGTCTTTTTTCTGCAGGACCACTGTCTTCTCCTCGATAATGCAGTCACTGTAGAGAGAATTCCGGGGATAGCGACCATTATTGTAACCCGTCATCATCACCGTGGCTGATCCTGAGCCGGGGACGCTCATCATCATAGCCAATTAATCACCCAGCTCGCCGGATCCGGGCAGCACGGAGGAGAGTAAGCAGCACAGAGCGCAGGAGGAGCGGGGGCAGCCGGGGGGCCGGCTAACGGGATAGGCGGGCTCGGCACAATGGGGCTCGGAGGGGGGGCGGGCAGAGGCAGCACCGAGCCCGGGCGAGCGGGAGGAAGGAGTCAGGCATGGTGGGGAGGCCGCCGAGCCACGGCAGCGCGGGCTGGCTCCCGGTGCCGAAAGGCAAAGAAAGTAAGTGGCCGGAAGGCACCGAGGGCAGCTGGGCTGGGGCGCGCAGGCCGGCGCATCTTCGGGGGGCGGGAGGGGGGTGCAGCTGGGATCAGCCGGCGGACAAATGAGGAAGCGGCTCTTCTTCTTGAAGGGGTGTTTGAAAATCAAATTCTATTTGCTCCCGGCACGAGCCGGCGTCCAGACGCAGCGGCCCCTCCCTCTCGGTCCGAATGAATGTGGTGTCCCCACGATCACCAAGGAGCCCGCAAGGCTGCCGGGAGTCATCCCGCACAGAGAAAGCGCAGGCTGGCGGAGGGGGCGGCCGGGGCGCTGCCGATGGGTGGGGGCCGGAGGCAGGATGCTCGAGCGACACCAAGGCCACTTACGGCAAGGCCTCCGTCAGGGGGTGATGAGTCGTGGGGACGGGGCGAGGGGGGCTCGTGGGCTCCCCCCTCTGAGAGACAACCTAAAGCCACACCACCCGCCTCTTGGCACAGCATTTTTTTTTTTTTTTTAAAGGAAAGAAACCTAGAAGCTTCGACTTTGCTTCAGCTGCCCGAGGCTCCCATCGTTTACAGTAAGGGCGCCCTGCCACATGACTGTCCAGCCCTGGAGGCACCCGGGGGTGCAGGGCGGAAGTGGACTTCCTGGCAGGCCACGCAGCCTGGGCTGAACGGGGGCCCTCCCCACCTTCGGGGCGGCATAGCCCCTGGGACTCTCTGCTGCCCCGGAAGACGGCAGCTGGAGGGCCAGGCCACTGCGGAGGGAAGGAGGAGGGGCGGGAGGCAATGTGGAGAGGCCTCCTCCAGGGTCCTAAGGGGCCGGCCACAGGAGGGCTGTGCGCCAGAGGTCCTGAAGCATCCGGCTGGCCCCTGTCTCGGAGGGGGGCGGCCGGGGGACGCAGACAGCAAGCACTGGGAACAGTGTGCTGACAGGCTTGAAGTCACAGACAACTGAAGGTCAGCTTTGTCCAGCACCAGATTCACAGCCTGCAGGATGCACGCGGCCCCAGCATGCAGCCATCTGGGAGCAGCACAGCCAACCCAGACCGGGTGGCCCTGGGGAGGAGGAGGGACAGGGGTGCTTGGACCAAGTGACAGGCTGCCAAGAGCTTCCCGTCATCCAGACGAGGAAGAGACATTCCAGAGAGGTTGGGGGACACAGCCAGAGCATGCACAGAGAGGTTGGGGACACAGCCGGAGAATGCAAAGAGAGGTTGGGGACACAGCCGGAGCATGCACAGAGAGGTTGGGGACACAGCCGGAGCATGCACAGAGAGGTTGGGGACACAGC
>NC_064808.1:2066732-2084946 GCF_023721935.1 Panthera uncia | reverse complement strand
GGTTGGGGACACAGCCGGAGCATGCACAGAGAGGTTGGGGACACAGCAGGAGAATGCACAGAGAGGTTGGGGACACAGCCGGAGAATGCACAGAGAGGTTGGGGACACAGCCGGAGAATGCACAGAGAGGTTGGGGACACAGCCGGAGAATGCACAGAGAGGTTGGGGACACAGCCAGAAAGTGCACAGAGAGGTTGGGGGACACAGCCGGAGAACGCACTCACGTCCTGACCCACACCTGCACTCCTGCCCTTGCACGGGACAAGCACACAGTGGAACTTGCCAGGGTGACCCTGAGTTCCAAGAAAGGGCTGGCACAGCAGGGACACATACTTTCACAGCTGAGACACCATGCAATCCAGGATGACCGGCCTGGGGTGGTCTAACAACTCGAGGAGGGGCTGTGTCCCTGTGTTCCTGCTCTGTCTCCTGTCCTGGGGACAGAGAGCCCCTGCTCTGGGAGTTTGGCCGTGACCATGAGCTCCCTGGTTCAGCCCACTGAAGCCCATCGCAAAGGGCAGAAGCAGGGCCAGGAGTCCAGGGCCCTGAGAGCCCATGGGCAGGGCCACACGGCCAGCCTGGCCTTTAGTAGGGGGCGGAGTTCTCTAAACCTCTAAACCTTCCCCTCACGTCATAAGGCGGCGAGGACAAGCCCTGGGCCTCCCAGGGTAACCGTGAGGTCAGAAAGGGCAGTCCCCACGGCGGTGCGGTGGAACAGGGGAGCCCCAGGGAGCCATCCCTTTAACTGCCATCAGAAACGGCAGCAGGCTGGTGGTCGGCCAGGACCCCGGGGAGCCGCAGGGGTCGAGGCAGGAGGAGCTGGGGGCAGGCGGAGATGTGCGGACCCTCTGCCAGGCCCGGCCTTCCTGTCTCCAGCCTCCCCCAAGCAGAACACAGCTGCGGACCCACTCACCTCTTCCCGCTCAACCCCTTTAAGGGGGTGGGGGGCGCTGGCCCGGTGGCTCCTTCGGGTGCCAGGCAGGTGCAAGTCCTGAATCCCTCTTCTCCAGGGAGAGGCTCCCAAGGGCCCCCGGCTGGAGCCACCGCCTTCGCCCTGCATGAGTAGCTGCAGGCAAGCAGCGCCCTGGAGCCCCAGAAATACAGTGTCTGCCCTGCAGGTCCTGAGCCCTGATCTCCCCTGGGACACAAGCGGCCCCCAACACCCACCTCTGCCCAGCTCCAAGGCGCATCTGTCTCGCACTCCAGGCGGTGGTCCCACTGTGGGCCGCCTCTGCCCGCAGGAGCCGATGCTACCCAAACCTGCCTCTGGCTTTGTGCGCCTCATGGACGACTGTACACGTCCTCCCACCTGACCCCCACGCTGGGGAGCATCTTAGGGGCGGTGCGGCCTGGCCTCGGCTACCCCCACCGACCACATGGGGGTGTTCTGCCACGGTGGTTGAGGGGCAGTGCTGGCATCACAGGGAGCTCAGCTCAAATCCCAGCTGTGCTCTGACCCAAGGTCACTCTGACCTTCGCAGCCTCAGCGTCCTGCTCTGCGAAATGGGATTAAGCACAATACACTCCATGTGGGCCAAGGAGGAGTTAATGCAACATCCCAGCGTAGCCCAGGCACGCAGCACGTGTTAATAACGGCAACCGTCCCGAGTAGGGTCACTGTTTGCAGGGGCCAACCGCTTCTTCCCCTGCAGGGACCCCTCCCGGGCTAATGACAGAGCCCCTCTGAGCCCTCTCAACGATCCCTCACCACTGAAGAACTTTCTGCCTCACACGTCCCCGTCTTGTCCCCAGACCTGTAGCTACGCACGTCCTGAGCAAGCTCCAAACTCCTTCGTCTCTGATACGGAGGACTGCCCGTCACTTCTTTCCTGCTTCGCTTCAGGATCTAAATAGCCCCCGGCCCCCGCCTGCAAAGTGGCAGCAATATACCCGATTTGTAGGCACTTGGAGAAGCGGGTGAGACAAGGCCCCGGGACAGGGAAACCGTCCTCTCTTGCCGAATCCCCCGGGAGACGTGGGTCCTGGGCGGCATCGCTCCAGATGCCCACAGCACCCGGCAAAGGGCCACGCACCCCGCTGCGTCTGTGGGAGACAGCAGATCGGGTGTGAGCACAAGGCGGGGGTCGAGCTCGGTGTCGGTGCTGGTGGTGAAGGGTCTCGGGGGAAGGAGCCTCCATCCAGGGCGATCCCTGGGTCCCGGGTTGTGCCCAGAGGGTAGGAGGTCAGCCGACTGCTTGCAGCCGGCTGGGACCCGGCAGGTGAGACCCAGGCAGGCCGTTAGAGGTATGGAGTCTTCGTAGCAAGCCACGAAACGCCCCGGGAGCTGCAAATGAAGGAGCTGTTCCCTTGAAAGGAAGCTCACGTCTAGTTTCGCCCGGACGGCAGAGCCATGCAGCACCCCCTCTACCCTCCACGAATCGGACGGGGCAATCCCACCCCCGGGACATAGGGAGGAACCTTCCCGGAGACGAGACGCTCTCGGAGGGCTCCTTCTGCTCATTTATGGGTCTGAAAGCCGTCAGGGGACGACCGCCGTGGCCGTATCCGGAAGCCGCGGCATGGAGACGCGGAGGCCCAGAAACCAGAGGCCGCCCAGCCTCCCCTGGCCACCCCTGCCGCACGCCAGCACCCCTGCTCTCCAGGTGCATCCCAAACGCACTGGGAGCCGGCTTCACGGGGACACCGCCTTGGCGCCCACGCGGGCTCCTCGCTGAGACCTTGGTGCGTGCCCGGAGGCCAACGCCACCTGGTCCCTGGTGACGGGGTCCCAGCCCCAGCGGTCACACCGCTCCCCTGCTTTGCACCTGCCCCTGCCTGGGACCGTAGTCACTGCCCAGCCTTCCTGCACATTTTCACTCCCTGAAACGCCCCGCCGATGGCCTTGCATTTTACCCGAGTCCTCGCCCATGGGCCCCCGTCACGCCTCCCTGCCTTGTTGTCTGCCACGCCCTCCCCAGCCCTGGTGAGCACAGCCCCCCCTGAACCGGGCGGAAGCCATCCCACACCCTCCCAGTGAGGGGCTACGTCACACATTGTCCCCTCTGGCCCAAGCCTCTGATAGGGTCCTTCTCACCCGCCGACCCATCAACTGTGGGCTCCCTGGGAGCACACATCCCTGCTTGGTTCCTCTCGGAATCTCCCTAGGCGCCACGACGTCCGCTCTTGGTGAGAGTGTACCTGTGTTGATTGACTAAACAAACCAACATAATCTAGCTGTGCTGTCTTCAAATGTGTTTTCTGAATAGTGTGGGAAGGCACTTCAGTGAACCCAAAACGTACCGTTCTTTGCCAGTTTCCTGCAGCAGGGGCTGCGGGAGACATCCAGCCCCACCAAGCACAGTTGTGTAGGTAGTGCATAGTGCAACTATACAGGATACTATTTACGTGGCGGCCATCCTAGAACCGTATATTTACTATGGCTATTTGGGCTCAGATGCACGTAAAGTGCCTTGAGAAAGGGGCAGGCAACTTTTTCTAGTTCATATAAAGATGGAATACAGGCCGTTGGCCGCCTTGGAGAACGTAAGAGGTATCCATATCGAACCACGTCAGCACCGGGAGACAACGCCATGTTGAAACTCTCCGGGGAGCCACACCGTAGACTAAAGGTTTCCATGTTCTCATTCACCCAACAGTCCCACCACACACCACAGTAAAGGGTTCACCGAATATACTTGGAGTGAGACAAGGGGATCATGGGAAATCAGGGCTGGCCACACAGTGGGCCCCAGGGTCCCCACGCGCCCCCCCCCCCCCGATGTCTGCCTCGCAAGACCGCAGGCGCGCGGGCTTCGGGAGGCTTGTAACCGTGGCCCGAGGTCCACATTCTCCCAGCGGGCCCCACAGTGGGCTTACAGGAAAGACCACACGTTACTTGCTCTGGGAGGTAGCAGGTGCCAGCGATGACCGTTGGCATTTGGGTTTGTCAGTCCTGCACGAGGTCCCTTGGCAGTGGTGCCCGATCCTGCAGGGGTGTAAACATAGAGCCACAGGGCGCCAGGCCTGGGGTGGCCAACACGTGCGACCACGCGGGGCCCTGGGGCAGCTCTGCCTGCCTTGTCCCTCACGGGAAGGATCGGGGCGGGTGATTTCAAACACAAGGACGGTTGGGGTAGGCTTCACCCACAGGCTCTCAGGATCTGGGCTAGGACAGACCTCACGACAGATAGCTACATTTCCTCCCTGCTCCTCTGGGGCCGGGTTTTGGGGTAGGGCTGGAGCTCAGAAGCAGCGGGGACCAGAGGCTCGGCTGTGTGCATTAGTTGGTCAATGCAGCCTGAACGCACTGAACACCCGGTAAGTGCCAGGGGTGGGCTGGACACGTGCCACTTTGCAGAGGACAAACAGGCCCGGTGTGGCCCTTACGGAAGGTCAGGCGGAGCAGGCTGAGTGGCAGCCCCTCAGAAAATACGCTCAAGTCCTAACTCTGGGGACCCGGGCAGGTGCCCCTATTTGGAAACAGGGTCTTTGCAAGATGCGTCCGAAGATCTCAAGAAGACATCAGTCTGGATGAGGGAGGGCCCTAAAACCAACGGCTGGTCCTCATAAAGGAAATAGAGGGAGATTTGGGGCTTAGAGGCACCTGGGGCCAGAAGCCAGGTGAAGCCCGCCAGACAGGGGCAGAGATGGGAGGGGACGCGGCCACAGCCCAAGGGCGCCAAGGATGGGTGGCGGACACTAGAAGCCGGAAGGGGCGGGGGAGGATCCCCCCCCCCCCCCCCCGAGCCCTTGGAGGGACACAGCCCTGCAGACACCTTGGTCTCGGACTCCCGGCCTCCAGAGTTGGGGAGAGGACATTTCCGTTGTTTGAAGCCCCTAGCCCACGGTCATTTGTGACGGACGCCTCGGGATACTCTTACCCCAGGTGAGCAGGAGGACAGGTATCCAACAGTCACACTGGCATGCAGGATACAGTGTAATGACAACCAGAAGGTGGCCGTGGGGGCTTCCTGGGGGGGGGGGGGGCGATGCCTGAGCGTGAGTGAATGGGTCAGGAGGCCAGAGGGGGGAGGAGGGAGACAACATTCCAGAAGGCAGCGGAACCACAAGATAAAGATTCTGAGGCACACCAAGGCAGGAGGGGCCGGTCACACAGGGCCGTGGGTGGCCAGGGGACACAGCTGGGTGGCGACAGGCGGTAAAACAGCCTCAGCCGGGCGCAGGACAGCCCCTGCTCTTCCCAAGAAGGGGACCACAGAAGACCACAGAGCACAACGATTCCACCTTCTTGCACTAGCCCTCTGTGGCCAGGCCTGAATCTCGTTGGAATGACCCACGGGTGACTTGCGCACGTGGTGGGAACTTTGTCCAGCAACCATGTTTCCATGGAAACAAGCCACGCACCAACGTCTGCTGCCGCTGGTGACAACTGTCCCGAGCCACCAGCATGAAGCTGAAGTGGCGAGCGAGTCATAAAGACGCCTGGGCCCGTGGGGGACCCGGATGTTGGACGAGGCTCCCACACGGGGAGGACGCCGTGCCCAGAGTCGGCGGGGGCGGGCGCACACAGACACGGGGAGGTGCCCTGAGTCAGCTGGGTTGACCCCCTTTGGGGTTGCGGAAGTCGGGGTGCAGTGAGGCGGGGTGGGGGGCAGCAGGGACGTTTCAGCAATCAGGCCCCTCAACCCGGCCCCCGGTGGCCTCAGAGCTTTGTGGGGTCCCACCGACACGCTTGTGACCTAGCACTGAATCCACGGGCCGTGAAATCTAGCGAGCAAACAGCCACATGCAAGTCGGTCCACGCTTCATCGGGTGTCTCTGAAATCCAACGTGGGGTCAACCTCATTTCTGGTTAAATTGCGTATCCACAAACACACCATTTCGTGCAAACACCACACGCAAGTCGGGTTTTCTCACTTTGAAAGAATTTTTGGGTTTGCAGCCAAGGAGCTGCAGGAGCCCGGGGGAATTACCGCGTGGAGCTGCTCACAGGCACGTGGGTTCAAAGGCAGGATTCCCATGTCATTTCAGAGCTCCTCCCTGACGAGGTCCACGGAGCACGGGCCGCGCGAACGGGTGGCGGGTCTGGGCTGGGGCCGCTGGGGCGGCGGTGCCTGGGGGGACCCGGGAGGACTCCCGTAAGGGAGGCTGGCGCATTTATCCAAGGAGTGGTTGTGGGGCCCCGCCCTCTCCAGAGCAGCAGGGCGGAAGCCTGAGAAAAGCCTCACGACGGTCACTCCTCTGGTGAACGCGTTTTGGTGACAGCCTGATGCAGGCGGGAACTGGGACACTATTAGAAAGAGGGACCTCCAGGGACCAGGAATGACAGTGGCTGTCCTAGAAATTCCCGGGCTCTGCCAGTCAGGAAAGATGAGGCGAGACAGAGAGCCTGTCAGCTCCTCTGAGCGGGGTGCCGGTGGCCTCAACAGGTGTCCCAGCTGGGCAGAGATGCCAGGCGTGGGCAGGCGGCCCAGAGCTCTGTGGCGGTGCTGGCTGTAGGGAGGCACAGAGGGCCGCTCTGCGGGCGGGCAGGGGCAAGGCCGGGCCTCATCCTTGGGAAGGCCTGGCAACGGCGAGCAAGCGGGGGGGTGGGGGGGGGCGGTTCCCCGAGTCATCTGTCACTTGCCACTGAGCTGGCGCCTCTCAGCCCTTGTCCACACACACGGCCGCTCCCAGCATCCTGCATCCTGCTTCCTGCTTCCCGGTCCACTGGGACTGGGTGTTGCCCTCTGGCCCCCCCGCCCCACACAAGCAGGAGGCTGCCGTAATTCCCGGGGGGAAACGGAACCCCGCGTTTGGGCCGTCTTGGTGTTCTGAGAGGCAGGCTGCACCAGGCTGGTCTTGCGTCACCTGCAGGAAGTCATGAATGTGGGCTTTCCATTCACAAGTGACGCGGCTCCCGGCGCCGGAGCGCCCCTCTCGCCCCACGGGCAGGGAGGCAGCGTCATTTCACGTTGCGCCTGTGAGGACATGGGCTCTGTCCCCATGGAGCCCGCACGCCCACTCAGCAGAGACGCGCTCTCAGAGGAGGAACCGTTTCTCAGATCGGCAATTATGAACACGCCCTGCCTGGTGTTCCTCCTCGGCGCTAACACGATAAGCAACGCAAGTTTTCCTAATAGAAGCAATAATGTGCAAAGAAGTTGCTTCAAATTAAATCGTCTCGTTACTTTGTAATAAATCACCCCAAAGCATTTCCTAAGTGCTACCGGGCGTGTTACCTGCCAACAGCGGCTGGGGGAGAAGAGAAAGACACGGCCGAGATGCGTTCAACGCACCGGGAGGCGGTCATCACTCCCCACGGGGAGGAAAGGAAGTGCGGTCTGGAAGGGAAAGCGGCCGCCTCGGTCCCCGAAAGGCCCGGCTGGGGACCCCAGCGTCACCAAACCTCCTCCCCTACGAAACACAGACGCGCGCCGCGGCCTCGGAGCATCACAAGGGCGTGGGCAGGTGCCTCGGGCTTCCTTCCGTGTGACGGTACATCCTGAACACGCGTCTATGTCCCGTAGGACACGCCCGCGGGTCACAAAACCAGGAGGACGTGTCCGTGCGGTCTCACACGCAGACAAATCGCAACAGTGGAGCCGTAAGCACACAGGAGGAGGGCAGGAGGCCCACGAGGGAGGGATGCCCCCGACACCCCACTCTGCTTTCCAAGCGGGGGGCCCCGGGGGTGCCCGCATGCGCGCCGCAGCCCTGCCTTCCCTGGTGGAGCAGGGAGCTCAGCCTTGCGGAGGGGTCCCCACAGCTCCCTGGGAAAGGGCGATCTCGGCTCCGGGAATGGAGGACAAAAGAGCTGATGCTCATGCCAAGGGGATGCGGGGCACTGAGGTGCCAGCCCCAGCGCACGGCGTCCTCCTGACACGCTCTGTTTTCTCCCCAACCTGCCTGCAAGTGCCATCAGCAGGAGCACCGAGACAGAGCCGGCATCTGCACATCTGTCCACGACCTCCCCCTCTTCTGAGACCCCATCGCTTTTCAGCTGAGGACCACAAAAGCTTGCTGCTGAGTCTCTCCCGAATTCACTTTTATGATAAAAATGTTAAATCAGATCACGTCCGCCACTCAAAACGCTGCAACAGCTTCCCATCAGAGTGGGGGATGAAAACCCAAATTCCCCACCATGGCTAAGACCTTTCCTGATCCGACCCATGCCCCATTTCCTAATTCTCCCCGTTCCAGCCATGCTGGGTCTTCTCTTCCTCCAGCAGGCTGACTTCATCTGCCACAGTGCCCTTGTACTGCCTGGGCTCTCCCTGGGATGCTGCTCTGGGTCTGCGTGAGCCAGACTGCGGCCATTGTTCAGGTCCCTGAGCTCACCTCTGCAGGGCGGCCTTTCCCACTGCATGGAGATGCCCTCCATGTCCTGATTTTCAGCCTTTCCCTCGGCTGTATTTTCCTCTTGTCACTCACTGTATTTGAAATTATAATTTGTCTGCTCATTTATTTACTGTCTGACTCTCCCACTAGCATGTGAATGCTGCCAGAGCAGGGCCTGGTCCTGCCTGGACCTCTCAGCTGGAGCAGGGCCACTTCCTAGTCTGGGCTCCAGCAAGAGCTGGCCGTGGGACCTTGGACAGGACCCTCACCCACCCTGGGCTTGGGTCTTTGTGTCTGTAAAGCGGAAAATCAGAATATTCCAATAAGTACTTAATTGATGCTTACTGACTCAGAATGAAGCCTAAACCGGGACGCCCACGTATAGTCTGCGATGCAGATGGGGTGACCCAGTGCTCTGGCCTGCCCGGGACACGGGGCGCTCCTGGTTTTTAAAACCAGGCTGCACCTGGGCCAACCAGGAGGTACTGGTTCCCCTCTCCCATCACTACCCTCAGGAGGGCACAGAGGAGGTCCAGCGGGTAAACCTTTGCCTTTGACCCTGCACCGAACATTCTTTAAAAAGACCAAAAAATCAGTGGAACGGTACAACGGCCCGACATTTTGCTAGGAATGCAGGAAGGGGCTGTTGGTGACTTCTCTTCCTGCGGCGATTAAAGCGAGAGTCCAGGCCTGCCCCATCTGTCGGTCTCGAAACTCGCCCAGAAGGATCGCAGTGCGTGGGCTTTGGGGCAGACCAGTTCCCAAGTCCCTCTGGGGAGCAGTGGACGTTGTCCACAGCTATGAACACCGGAATCCGTGTCCTTTCGTGGGAACCGGACCAAACACGAGCATCACCCGGTGACCCTGGCTTTGGAGAGGGAGCTGAATGTGGGTTGGGTGAGGGGCTTGGGGGCTCACCCAGAGACCCCACAGGGCCCCCCCGGCCAACCGGATGGCACTGACCTCTAAGGCGAGAGGTCATGAGAAACCCCGGCCAGGCCCCAGCTGGAGGGTAGGGTCCGGCCATCACTACCATCATAGACCACTAGCCTCTTCCCACAGACTATCTTGTCTCTGTTCCGAGGACTAATGCTTCTGCGAGGCATGAAGTAGATACGTTTTCATGCAGAACACCTGGACAAGTCCTTTGACAGGGGCTCTGCAAACATCCTACATCAGGGGTTATCAAACTCTTCCCGTAAAGGGCCGGAGAGTAAGTATTGCAAGCTTCGCGGACGGTGTGGTCCCGGGGGCAGCTCCCCAGTCTGCTACTTGTGGCTCGAAGGCGGCCATGACGCTATGTAAATGAGTGGGTGGGGCTGTGTTCCAATAAAACTTTATTTACACAAAGAGGCAGAGGGCCAGCTTTGGTCCTTAGGCCGTGGGTTCTAAAGCCATGTTCTCAACGTTCTGGAGACACTTGAATCGACAAAACCATACCTGTATGCGAGCGGCTCGGGACACCTCACGTGTAACGGCATTAACACAAACGTTAAGAAGAGTGTTAATCCTCCTACACAAGCGATGCTCACACTACGGTACACAGGTGCCTGGTTTGACACATCATGTGAGCTTCAGAAAAGACCCAAGGAAAAAAAAAGCCCCTTTTAGAAACGAGGTCATCTATGAGATGCCCTAGAAAGATTCGGAAAGATCGTACGGAGAATCCTTCCCGAAACACAAAGAAACTCACCTCTCCTTATGAGCGGAGGCAGAGCTAAGGGGGCCCCGCGTCCAAAAACTGGTGCAGGGACATCTGCGCCGATGTCCCACCACTGAGGCCGCATGCTTACTTGGGTGTGTGCCACGTTTCTCCAGGTCCCATTTCAGCTCATGGGCCGTCTGCCCAAGGAGCGGGTCTCCTCGGCACAGAGAGGGGTGCTGCTCGTGTGCTCATACCTGCGATTCCACCCGGAGCACGATCTGCCTGCTGGCTACGTGCCAAGCTCCTATCCACTCATCGAAGCCCCTTCAGCAGCCACCACTTCTGGGAGAGCCCCGTCCCTCTCACGCGCCCAGCCCTCGGCACTGCCCCAGTCACTTCCTGCCACAGGAGCAGGGGAAGTCAGAGCCGTGCCTTCTCAGCCTCCCCTGCAGTTATGGATGGGTCAGGGACACAGTTGTGGTCCGTGAGACCCGAGGGCGAGAGTCCAGGGCCCTCTGGGAAAGATCTTACTTGCGGGAAAGATTTAGAGGGGGGGTTTCCTAGTGCCTTTCTTTCCCCTAAATCCTCGCTTGGGATGTGCTCTGAGGACATGATACTTGGAGCTACGGCCACCATTGTGCAACCCTGAAGGAAAGGCCAAGGGGTTTGGAGAGGTGACCCTGGAGGCACCCTCCTTCGGGCTTGCGGCTGACGTCTCAGCCACTGTGAGTGGGTTTCTGTTATCTGCAACCAGAAGCTTCCTCACGGACATCTGGAGGCTGGAGCAGGGAGGGCGGAGAGCTTGACCGTAAGTGACAAGATTAGAGCAAATGCCCAGAACCCGGACGCTAAGACTTTCCGATAAATCGAGCAGCCTTCAAGCCCTGATCTGGGCCGGGAAAGATCTATCCAGACGCCTTCTTCTCCGAGGACTGCTCATGAGCAGCGAGGGCTCAGGAGCCCTGGTGACACAGACTCGAGGCCCCACACGACCTTTCCCGAGGAGGCTTTGATTATAGCCCCTTGTCTCAAACTGATGCAGTTCGGAAAGCGGGCGCTCGATACAGGGGGTTTCCTTGACCTTAGCCGACACCGCTGTGCCGTTAACCTTGGTGAGGACTCCCGAGCACCCCAGCCACCCCTAAGTGCGGTGGGCCGGAGAGGCCAAAGCTCCAGCCAAGGTAACGGGTGGCGGGTGTTGGACGGATGGCGGCCTCACCCTGGTGTGCACCAGCCCCCTGGACCGACAGACGGGAGAGCCGAGGGCCCAGGCCTGCCCCCGGCCAAGCTGACGGCAGGCCCAGGACTCTGTACCTTCCCCTGCACCCCGCAGCCTCCGTGGCCAAGCTCGTCAACAGATGGGGCTTCCGTTCGGGAAAAGCGAGGGAAATGAAAGGTGTCTGCGGTAGAGCCCATCTAGCTGAGCTGGGGAGCTGCCCCCGAGCCTTCCCTCTCCCCCGGGACTCCCAGGACGCTTGGCCTTGGTCCGATCCAGCCCCACGTGCCCTCCGGCCTCCGGGGCTGGCACACGCAGGGCTCACACGTCAGGCTCCTCTGAGCTGTGGAGACGCCCACACGCTCTCGAGCTGCTCCTGGAGGCAAGTGCCCCGAACTGTCCCCGATACGCCGCTGTGGCTCACACTCGCTTCTGCCCGCGAGCCTCTGCCTGAGGAAGACACCGTCTTAGAGCTGAGACACGTGTCTCCGGCTGTGCGTCCCTGTTCTGTGCGGACGTCCTGCTCTGTCTGCTCCCTGCCGCTTTCCACGGGGCCGTTTTCCACGGCATCTGGCGAGAGCTGGTTTCCAGTCCGCCCCGAACAGACCCCTGCCCAACTGCTGCCTCCAGGCGCCTGTCTACAAGGCCGGGCTGTGTCCGTATCTGTCTTCTCTCCCTCCCCTCCTGCCTCACTGCTGCTTTCTACTTCCTCCCCGTCTGCCCCAAACTCCAAAACACTGACTCTCCTCAAATCAGAGCACCTTAGGACGTCTGACTTTACCAAAACAGGTCCCTGCGGAAATATACTCACTAGACCCTCCCTCCCTCCTTCCCCCCCCCCCCCCCCCCCCCCCCCCCCCCACCCCATTACTAACAAGAACAGCACGGACTGGACCGTGCGAGTGTGGGTCACACAAACAGCACCAACCGCCACAACGGTCCTGTGTTCACAACATGCCAGGCACCGTGTGCAGCCCCCACAGCCGTCCTGTCTCTCACGTAACGAACTTAGGAGGGAGGCACTGTTTTCTCCCCCGCTGCACAGAGGAAGCTATGGCTCAGAGAGGTGCAGGGACTAGCTGAAGGTCACACAGCCGACGTGGGGCAGAGCTGGGCATCCCGTCGAGGTAGCCTGACTGCGGAGCCCTGCTCTTGCCACACGGGGCCAGGTCCTCTCTGAGCACAGGGTGGGCCTGCCCTTGGCCCACGGAGGGAGGACCCGGGGCTCCTCCCCGGGCCCGCAGCACCCTCCTTTGAAACATGCACTGTCCAGGGCAGCCCCACGCCCAGCAGGCTTGGAGGTCTGAGCCTCACCTCCTGTGTTTCCACAAACTCATACAACGGGCCCTTGTGCCTGGAGACAGGTGGGACCAGAGCCTTACTCCTGGAGCAGAGAGGGAGTCAGGATGGGATGTTGCCCCCCACCCCCGCCCCTGAAATGCCTCCCTGCCTGTTCCAGCCACCACCCCCTGCCGTTAGCCTGTTCTGTCCATCCCACAGCATCAATGACCGGCTGAAACCGCACCCTCTTTTGCCTACATGTCCGGGCGCCCCCCCCCCCCCCCCCACTGGACCGGAAGCCTTAGGACGGCCGGTGCCATCTGTCCCGCTGGCCGTGCATCCTCGGCACCTTGTGCAGAGCGGAACAGGTGCCCCTCCCTCAGGCCCTGGACTCCCATCCACCGGCACGCACGAGATCCGTTTCCACATCCACGGGGCCCAGGGTGTGTGTTCTGTCTCGGGGGCAGGTGCATGGCCCCCCTTGCAGCGCTGCGATTCAGGCCTTAGCTGGAGCCCTCAGGCGAAGGGGCAGGCGGCTCAAGCCGGAGTGGTAGGCCGGTCTCGGTCCCGGGTGCAGATCTGGGCGCTCGGGTGCCCGAGGGAAGGTACACATGTAGGGGGTGCGGTGGCCGGACAGCGTCCCCCCAAAATGCACGTTCACCCCAAACGCGGAATGTGGCTTACTGGTAGTAGGGTCTCTCAGATGTAATTAAGATGAGGACTGAGGACAGACCATCCTGGATGTGGGGGACCCTAAATCCAGCGACAGCTGTCCTTGTAAGAGACAGAAGAGGAGAGACAGGCGGGAGGAGAAGACAGAGGCAGAGGCTGGAGGGGAAGCGGCCACAGCCCGGGGGACATCGGGGCCCCAGAAGCTGCACAAAGCAGGAAAGATCCTCCTCCAGAGCCTCCAGAAGGAGTGCGGCCCAGCGACGCCTTGACTTAGGACTTCAGGCCTCCGGAACTGTGTGGTCTAAGCCGCCCAGTGTGTGCCCATCTGCAGGGCAGCCCGGACACTCGGCAGGGTTTACGTGGCGGAACCACAGCTCTGTACCTGCACAGGCAGCACGGCCAGGATCCCGGGCGCTGGAGGCAAACGCCAGGCCCCTGAGCTCCGTCTGTACAGATCCCTGCAGGTGCTGGGCCGGACGCGTGTCCCTGAGGGCCCCGTCCACAGAGGACCACGGACCACGGCCGTGAGAGTTCCTCCGGGTCTCCAGAGGCTCCCGGGATGGGCAGCAACGTGGCGTGGCCTGGCCGGCTCCCCCAGCAGGCCGGCGGGAGGGGCAGGCGAACGGAACTCCCGCGGCCTCGGCTTCTCCATCTGTGCAGTGGGCTAGCACGCCTGTCTCGGGGGTGATACATACACTCAAGGCTGACACTGATGCCCACCGCCCGTCCAGTGTGTGGAATGCTCACAAACGGTCTGTGCAACCCCCCACGAGCCCGCTGGCTCCCGCAGCACATGGAGGTCAGCGGCCTCTTGCGGGGCAGCTCCGGGGAGCACCTGTGGCCTTTGCCCTTCGCAGCTTCTGGAGGCGGCCCCGGGGCCCCTCCTCTGTCACTCTGATCTCTGGTCCTTCATCAGGACTCCTCTCCCTCTGCTTCCCACCCTCCTTCATCCTAATGAGGACCCCTGAGATCACATTGGGCCCACCGGATACGCCGGGATCATTTTCCAATCTTAGAGTCAGCCGATTCCCTGCAGGGTCCTCTGGGCGAGCCTAAATCCCCTTGGGCATGTGACATGTTCACATCCCAGGATCAGATGTAGGCATCTCTTGGGGGGGCGGTATGTGGCCACCACACCCCCCAAGCCCACCCCCCCGTCCCCCGAGACACAGCGAGACAGACCAGGCTTCTAACGCAGGTTGGGGGTGTTTTCATCAAACCTCGCTGATGACGGGGTGACTCATCACACCCCAGGCACTGCCCCGGTGGCGACGCTCAGGGCGGAGGAGCCCGTTGGCATGGGTACCGCAGAACGAGCAGACAGGCACCGCGGCGGAAACGTTCACGCCTTCTCCCGGACTTGCAGGAGCGAAGCCTGGTCAGTGAGGAGACCACACGCAACTGCCCACCGACACGCTGGGGGTGCAGGTGCCCTGAGGGGCAAGGGACCTGGGTGGTGCCATCGGCTGCTCGGGGGCCTTCTGGTCTTTCCTTCCACTGGAGCTGGCACCGGCTCCACGTGGGCCCTGGGTGCACCTGCCCCTCCTCGCGGGGGCCTCCCCTCGCAGCAAACTCGACCCCGGAAAGCACCAAGTAAACGGCTTTGGCACGGGGGCGTTTCTCTGAGTTTCAGGTTCGCGGTCGAGGAGGGTTCAGGAAAAACTCTGCGTAAGGCCAACCCAGAGCACACACGCAGTGCTGACAAATCCGGACAAGGGCCGGCGAGAGCCCCATCCTGCAAAGGTTAGAGTCTAGCAGGTTCCAGGCACAGAAACTAGGCAAACAGGAAACTCCGACCCCTGGGCAATCATCTCCGCGAGGGCCTCGAGGGGCTCACCCGCACGCCCGCCCCGACCACACTGGGGCTGGACCTGCCCGTGGCGCCGTCTGGGCACCGCTGGGCTACGGTTCTTGGGCTCCCACCGCAGTCCCCCCACGCCTCTCTGCGGGGAGAGTTCTTCACTGGGAGCAGTGAAGGGGCTTCCCGGATCTTTCCGTTTCCCGTCCATGTGGTCCTCTTTGGTGTAAGAAGCGGTCCCTAACACAGGGACCCGGGGTGGGGGCAGGACGAGGGGGACGCGTGCCCATCTGAGAAAACCCACCCTTTCTCGGTCTGTGCGTCCGGGCTCCTGGCTTTAGGACAGAAACCCCCTCTGGAGGTTTGCACGCACAGGGCTCTGCAGGGTGCAGGGTGCAGGTGCTGACGGCCAGACGTCACCCGGATTTACAAACGCAGGTTCTGGGCTCGCTTAGGCTGCAATGTAGGGGGAGCACACGTGGGACATGGCAGGCATTGCCCCCCGTGAGGGGCGGATGCTCTCCCATGTGGCGCAAACGGGAAGTGAGAGCTCAACGGCCCCCGGTCAGTGTAAACTCTCCAGGGGCGGATGGGCGAGAGCATTTGGCCCAGCAACGGTGGCTGCAGGGCCCCATGTGATGGGAAGACGCCCTCGAGGGCACCAAGAGGTGTCCCGGGACGGCAGGAGGAGGCCGCAGAGACCCCCGCGCAGGGGACACAGGTGCCAAGAGGGAGGTGTGTGGACTGCACACTCCCTCAGAAAACGTGTGTGAGGTGTGCAGAGATCCTGTTCTAAGTGACTGACGTGTATGTCGGCTGGATAACGGCCCCCAGAGACACCCCGGAGGCCATGAATGTCAGCCTAGGTGGCAAAAAGGTGGGGGGCGGGGGTCTTTGCAGATGTGATTAAGTTACAGGTCCTGAGACGGGGAGATTATCTCGGATGATCCAGGTGGGACCTAAATGCCGTCCCGGCTGTCCTTACAAGAGAGAGGGAGACCGTGTAAACAGAAGAGGGGTGGCCGTGTGACCACGGAGGCAGAGAAGACAAGAGGGACGGGGCCACAGCCCGGGGACGCCTGGGGCCCCAGAAGCCGGCAGAAGCGGGAAGGACCGTCCCCTAGGGTCCCTGTGGTGTTTCGGAAAGACGAGGCCACGGACCCCAAACCTCCCTCAGTACACAACTCAGACCCCTGACCTCAATCCTGGCCATGCCCCGAGGTGGTGCTGTTAGGGGGCTCCCCCCCTTCCCACACGAGGGACCCAGGTGCTTGGCAGAAGGGTGACTCAGGTGCAGAAAGAGGCCAGGCTTCTAAAACGCAGGGCGGGAAAAGCTCCTGACCCCCAGCGGGATCCTGGCTGCAGAAGCCCTCCGCCAACCTTCAGAGCTCACTTCCCCTGCCTGCAGGGCCCCGTTCCAGAACAGAGCTCTGCCCAGCCCGGCTCCTCCCCGTCGCTTGTCCCCCAGCCCCTGCTCGTCCCTCCTCCATGGGCTGACTGCATACCAGGCACCGGGGATGTGATGGCACCATCTGCCATGCCCGGCTCCCGGCCACCGTGCCAGCCTCCACCTTGACCTTGACTAGCGGAGTCTGCGATCGGCACGTGCCCCGAGGAGCACAGAGCCCCGCGTGCTAGCTGGCAGCCACCCAGGAGGGCGTCCCGGAGTCTGGAGCTACCGCGACCAGCTCCCAAGGCGGTGCTCCCAAGCCGCACCCCACTGAAGCCCCGACAGGCTGTGTCCCCTGGGGGCTGGGACAGGTGCCCGGCATTCCCTCCTGTCCGGGCAGGAGTGGCAGCCGTGCCCTGCCTGCTGTGCCGCTGCACGTAGCCCTGGCCCCTCTCTGCCCAGCTGCCTGCCTCCTCCTTACACCACACAGACCTTTAGGGAAGGTGGGTTCTTTGCTTTTTCAAAAAAAATTGACATGCAATTGACATAACATAAAATTAACCATTTTCAAGCGAACACTTCAGTGGCATTTAGTGCGCTCCACCTCTGCTCAGTTCCAGAACATTCTAACCACCCCACGAGGAGAGCCCACACCTGTGGGGTAAGCACTTCCCAGTGGAATTATTCCCGAAGAGGCACAGGAAGGTCGGGCTCTCGCTGAACATAATATATAAAAAATGGTCGTAATATGCCTCTAAATTAGGAAAGTCCCTTGAATCCCAGGAAGCCCGGGACCGATAGGGCCCGGCCTGGGTTCAGACCCCACCCCTCCCCTCTGCGTACAGTTTCTCATCTGTGAAGCGGGGGGGCGTGAGTGCTCCCCGGCTCGAAGGACTGGGATGAAGACAGGTGCCGGGAACAGTGTGTGGAAGGAGTTACTGAGCACGCACGGTTCCAGGCCTCAGTTTTCCCCTCTGTGAATGTCCAGAAGCCAGAACGCCTGGACAGTGCTTTGCACGTAGTAGGTGCTCAATGTGTTGGCCCCCGTGTTGGGGGAGGGGCTCAGGCAGAGGCCACCCAGGAGCCACAGGACTGGTCAGGGGACGGAGGACTTGGACGCGGCCCACATCGGCCCCTGTGATGTAGAAACCGAGGGTGAGAGCCGGGTAGAAGGAGAAAGCTGCCCCTGAGGGCCTACTATGCGCAGGGCCCCGACGAGTGCTTGGTGGGCAGCGACCACAGATGTGCTGTCACTGCGCCCCCTGTGCAGATGAGGAGCCTGAGGTCAAGGCAAGGAGGCTGCTCGCCCACCTCTCGAGCTGGGAGAGCCCAGGCGTGGGAAGTGCTCTGGGCAGCCGTGGAGGACGGTGCGGGACAGGGGCCGGGGCAGGGGTGAGTGCGGTGATGGAACGTGCCAGCAAGCAGACCCAGCATGGACAAGGGCACGGGGGCGTGACCACGGCGACAGCACAACCGGAAGGCGGGGGTGAGTGGGGGCTCGTACCCACACATAAAGGTCTGAACTGCACTGTGTCCAGTGTAGGTTGGGAGCATGAGAAATCCATATTTCAGAAATGCCACTTGGGTGGGTGGACCCGGAGGGGACAAAGCTGCTGGTGGCCAGGAGATGAGTCAGAGGGCTGAGCCCAGTCCAGGGAGGAACGCGGGGAGCCCCCGAACATGGCCCTGGCTGCAGGGGTGGGGGAGACGCAACCAGAGGACAGGCGAGCAGGGCTGATGGCCCTTGGGGCTGACCGGCCACCGGGAGAGGCCCGTGGCTGGCATCTAATGCCAGCTGTGTCTGCTTTGGAAATTCCTACGGTCCACACGAGGCCAGAGTGCTGGCCTTTCCTCCTCCTTCCCTCCCTGCCTCCCTCCCTCCATCCACTCACCTACCTACCCACTCATTCAAGCAAACATCCATCCACCCATCTACCCATTAGTTCATCTATCCATCCATCCACCTGTCTGTCATCTATCCACCCATCTATC
>NC_064808.1:2019512-2066722 GCF_023721935.1 Panthera uncia | reverse complement strand
CCCATCTATCCATCTGTCCATCATCTATCCACCCATCTATCCATCCATCCATCCATCCATCCATCCATCCATCCAGTCTTCCCACTCAGGACTCCCTCAACCCTGCATCTCTGAAGGTTGAACACTTGCAGGCCCCATGAAAGATGCCGGGGAAGAGGACACAGGCTGGAGTCAGCTCCATGCTATCTTGCACAAGACAGACACAGGGAAGCAAGGAGTGCAAGGTGTAAAGACACAGCCAGCTCCCAGCCTCCCCCTTGGACCAGGTAACCTTGAGTTGAACCAGGATCTGCTCGCTTGTCCCTCTGGCTTCTCCCAAGTCAGGTACCCAAGGCATTCCTGCTTCCTAGAGGAGGGGGCTCGGAAGACCAGGTCTTTGGTCAGAGGTGGGGAATCAGCACGAGCACCTCCTGAGAACCTACTGACTGCCAGACACAGCCTTGGGAACACTTCTGAACTGGCCTCGCCCTCTTCTCCTGGAACAGCACCCCCTTGGCATGGCACCCCACTGGCAGCTTGGGCCTGAACCCTGAATTTCAGGGTCTGCGGTTCTGTAGAAAGCATGTTCATTCACAAGTGACCCGAGGCTGGTGGTTATGGCGGTTTCAAGCAGAATATTTAGAATTCTGTAACCAGCCCTTGGGGAAGGGGGGGGGGCGGTTTTACAGGTGGGGAAACTGAGGCCCGTGCGGGGAGCCAGTGTCAGAACTGGGACTGGGACCCTGGCATCTGAACCCACAGGCTTGAGCCTCATCAGGCTCAAAGCTGGTCCCTAGGACTTCAGACTAGTATACTTAAGACCTAGTACATGAGGACTGGCCCCATTCGGAGTCTGAGCCAGGGCTGTGGGGCTGGAGAAGGCAAGAAGGAGACACACATCTTGGCCTAGGTGGCTGGGGGGCTGGGGGGCTGGGGGGCTGGGGCTGGCTCGGGTCTTCTCTGCCCAGCTCTGCAGTGGCTCGTGTTACCAGCCTGAAATCAGCCTGGGGGGAGTATTCACACGTGGACACTGGCAAAGGCTACCGACCAGGGAACAACAGATGCCAGACACAGCGCGGGGGGCACAGGGGCAGAGGTTGCTTTTGGCAGCTGGCATCATGGAGAACTTCACGGAGCCCTGAAAACCCTGTCCCCTGGTGCCGAGTGGCTTGGGCATTTGGGGAGACGGCAGGCCGGTGTTCAGCTCCGGGGGCAGAACCAGGAAGGCCGGAGGGCTACTCAGGGGCTCGGCCAGTCCCAACCTGGAGGTGTGCCCGGAATGCCAGCCTCCTTCCGCCTCCTCTGCTGTTTCACCACCGTCCCCACCCATCCGCCTGCGCTCCCCCCACCCACACACCCACTCGCCACCTGGGAATGTACTAAATGTGGTCCGAGGGTGCTCTGAGCCAGGAGCCTCCCTTGTGCGGAGGGACTTTGCTCCCAGCCTCCAAACAGGGACCGCTCAGTCCAGAGAAAAGGTGCCACGGCTTCCTGCCCAGTCCCGCCAAAAAGGGTGAAATGAGAGGGAGTGTTCTCTGAGAATTTCGGCTTCTGCCCTAGGGCCAGGTGGTCCTGGGATGCCTCCGCTGGCTAGGCTCAGCAGCTCCAGTAAAGAGCCCCAACACAGGAGGTCAAGGGCTCCCTATGCAGGGGCTTCTGAGCCTGGGTCCCCAGGAGACTCCTCCCACTTGTGGACCCCCCTGTGGTTTTAGAGGGTCTGAGCCTATCTCCAGCCAAAAGAACATGCCCTGTCCCCTAGTCTGGGGACACTAGCAAGGTCGGAAGTCCCCAAGTCGGTTGCTTTACATCATGACGGCGCCGGGGACGGTGGTGTGGTGAAACCAAAGAACGCTTAATGTCTAATCACTGAGTTCTGGAGCGGGAGAGGCCCTCGCTTGCCCCCCCCCCCGCCCCCCGTGTCCTGAGAGGCTCAGAACCAGAGTGGACCCAGGACATATACAGAGTGCCAGGAGTCTGCATAACCGCCCATTAAATCTGAATCTCAGAGATCCACGATGGAGGTTGAATCACAGCTCTTGATTTTCAGACGCCACCAGGAGCAGAGTGAGTGATGTTGTCTGCACCCTACCCCCGCCCTCCACCCCTACAACCACCAGTCAGCATCCTCCACTGTCTCCACTCAGCCTGGCCCCGGCATTCCTAGGACCCCTCTCACCACTGCCTCATCGCCCGGGCATCTGGGCATGCTCACCACGAAACAAAAACACCCCGACCCCTCAAGTTTCAATTTGAACCCTACTATTGTCCCACAGGTTTGAACAAGAAGCTGCATCTGTCTCTTTTTGGGCTCCTGGGGTAAGTGGGGCAAAGAACATGACTCTGGATTTCTCTCTTTTTGGTGTTTGACCTGAAGGAACATGTAATCAGCGTGGACTCTGCCTTGAGAGAACCTCTGTGCAGAGAACTGCCCATTCACAGCTGCCTGCTTGTTCCCAAAGATATCCAGAAACGACTTTCCTCATCTTTAGAAGCTTACCCATCATTGAAAAGAAAGGCTCTTGGAACATAACAATGTGATTGTCAAAATAATAACTTACAGAGACAGGTTGAAATTTGAGAGAATATCCCAGAATACAGAGTGAAAAGGCAAAGGGACAGAAAACATAAGAAAGAATGGGCTGATAGGAAATCCAGAAAGAAGGAACTGGGACAGGAAGAGAGGGCATTTCCAAGGGAATAACGAAAGCATATTCTTAAAGCCGAAGCTGCTTCATTCTGAAGGAACCCCCAGGATAGTGGGCACAATGAATAAAGAAGAGACTTAGACTCATCAGCATGACATTTCAGAATATCAAGGAAAAGTAGAAACAATGAAGTTCTTCCAAGGCTTTGGAGAGAAAGACAAAGGATCACCTATAGTGGAGTGAGGATCAGATAGCACCATCACTTCTCATCAGCAATGAGCAGAAGCAAGATGTCAATAAAGCAATGCTTTAATTGTTTAGAAGAAAACTATTTTGAATCTAGAATTCTATAGCACTGGGCACATCAGAGACTTTTCAGACACGGGAGTTGACAATCCAGGTACCTTTTACTGAGGTTGTTACTTGAGTATGTGTCCTGGTAGAACAAAGCTAAAGAAACACCTCACTTACCCAGTAGCTCCATGAAGGGAAATCTCAGAATGAGAATCGTGCACTGGGACCTGGGGAATGGTGTCCAAATGGGAGCAGAGAGCTCCGATAAGGATGAGATGGGTTCTAGTGATACAGAAGAAACAGGATGATATTTTAGTGGCATATTGAAGAACTAATTCCTCTTCCACAAGAAAAAAAAAAGGCAACCAGAAACTCCAGGAAAAAATAAGAACTTCATGTGAAAACCATGACCCTAATATTAAGCTAAACTGTGACAATACTTTGAACAACTAATGGGGTGAAAGAAAAAAGAATCCAGTGGGTTCTGGTATTAGAAAGCCCTTTCTTCCAATGTGTCTGTAAAAAGGAACTGCAGTCCTAGCCTTTGACTTGGAAATGATGTAAACATTTATAGTATCATGATAATGTGATGCTTTCCACTGGCTTTAAACTTTTGAATCGAACTTATAGATAGAACCTAAAAGACTTTTACAGCAAAGAATTAATGATGCTTTATGTTGTTAAATTAAGAAATGCAGGGGTAGTCACAGAGTTAGGGAGGTAACCATCAGAAGAACAAGGCAAAACAAGTCAAAGAGATCACCTCACGCCTGAATGAGTATGAATGGCTACTGTCAAAATATACACAAGAAACGATCTAACTAATCTAACGGTAGATAATGTAGCTGGAGATAATTCTAACTAACTCGTTAGAATGACTATCGTCAAGAAGACAAGAAATAACTTTTCTTGGCAAGGACATGAAGAAGTCGGAACCCTTGTGCGCTGTTGGTGGGAAAGTAAACAGGTACAGCCACTCTGGAAAACAGTACGAGGATCCTCAGGAAATTAAAAATAGAAGTACCATATGATCCTGCAATGCCACTTCTGGGTATTTATCCAAAGATAAATGGAAACACGAAGTCAAAAAGATATCCGCACCCCATGTTCAATGCAGCATTATACACACCAGCCAAGATATGGAAACTACCTAGGTGTCCATTGGTAGACGGATGGATAAAGAGGAAGTGGTGTACACGGAATATTATTCAGCCATAAAACGAAACGAGATCCTGCCATTTACAACACGAAGAAACTCTGAGGGCATTATGTTAGGTCAAAGAAGCCAGACAGAGAAAGACAAATACTGCATGATTTCATCTATATGTAGAATGAAGCAAAACAAATGAACGAGTGAAGCACAACTCATAGATACAGAGGTTGGTGGTTTCCAGGAGCAGGGGATGAGTGATGCCATAGGTCAAGGTGGTCAAAAGGTACAAACTCTCAGCTGTAAGACAAATAAGTCCCTTGGGGCACCTGGGTGGCTCAGTCAATTGAGGATCTGACTCTTGGTTTCGGCTCAGGTCATGATCTCACAGTTCGTGAGATCGAGCACCGTGCCGGGCTCCGTCACGGAGCCTGCTTGGTATTTTCTCTCCTCCCTCTCTCTCTGCCCCTCCTCTGCTTGCACCCACTCTCTCTCTGTCCCACAATGAATAGATAAATATTTTTAAAAAAGAAAAGACAACTAAGTCCCAGGGATGTAACGGATAGCACCGTGACCATGATTAGTAACACGGTATTATATATTTGAAAGTCGCCAGGAGAGTAGATCTGAAAAGTTCTCATTGTGAGAAAACCAAGTGTAACGAAGTAAGGTGACAGATTCAACCAGGCTTCTCATTCATGGTGATCATTCTGCAACACGTACAAATATCTAATCATGACGTTCTGCACCTGTAAGTAGTATGATGTGATATGTCGATTGCATGTCAATGAAAAAACAAGACAAAAAGAGAAGTAAGGTATAATCACGGAGGTAGGGAGGCAGTCTGTGGACAACGGCCGAGGGCCGACCCCCTCGGCAAGCCGTGGAAGAATGGGGAGGAGGGCGGGAGTCCTCGGACGCTCGTGATGGATGAGGGAAGGGGAGGGGCCCCGGGTCTCCCATGTGGGCACTGGGCGTGCTGTTCACCATGACAGACGGCGGAGGAGAACATGTTCTAGGAGAAACTCCTGGGACGCGTTCTCTGGGGCCGTGACTCCTCCAGCTGGAGACCTGGCTCCAGCTGCCATATTCGTGCACATGGCCCGCGGGGAGAGCCAGCTGGGCGAGCTGGCGCACACCGCTGTGGTGACTTCTTATGTTGCCTGGGCCCAGGGATTCACCCCTCTCTTTCCTGCTCTCAAAAATATTACAAAAGCAATACATACCTGCGAAAAGTACAAGTACAGATACGTAGGGACAAAACAGCAAAATCCCCTCTCTCTGTCCCAAAGGAGCTGCCCTGAGAGCTTCAGCATTAATCATGAGGCCCGGCCACCAATCAACCGAGGGGGAAAAAAACCAAAGTATGTTCCCTTACGAATCCGCGAACATACTCGGGGATTGATCCCTTTTTTTCAAGTCGAAGGAATAATAGAAAACGTACAAATACAAAATAATGTTGGAGGACATCCATGTTTCTTGCCATTCAGTTCTCACGACCTACACGAGGCACTCTCCTAGAACACAGAGTTAGGGTTTCAAGGGAAATCAGCTACCCGCCCAGGCTGTCCACAAGTCAGCGTCCCTCTGGATTCGTACAGCACGTGCCTCTAAGCGGCAAACACTAATCCTACGTTGCCCCCATTCACCTTGTCCTGAACACCACCGGGGCTGTGGCCTGCATCGGAAGACTGATCTCCACTTTGCAAATAGGGTTGGGGGGTCAGGGACTGAGGCACACAGAGGGACAGTGAGTTGCCCAAGGTTATATGGGGCCTTTACTGGCAAGTCAGATGTAAAAACCTAGGGCCCTATACCTTCGAGGGCTTTGAAAGGCTTCAGGTCATGTGCATGTGCACTTTCACACTCGGTGTGCACCTCTGGGACGATCCTCAGGAAACCGACAGGAGAGGTTCTCTCTGGAGAGAACTGGGGGCCGGGGGTAAGGACTTAAGTCTAACACGACACCCGCCCATGTTGAATTTTTTATCCGCATGGATGTACTTCCAATTACCAACTTAAAAACATACAAAGTTGGACGATGATGTCTGACAGCCATGAGAGCAAGAGGCCACCACTAGGGGCCGTCCGGCTGGCCAACAGGTACCATTTGCTGCCCTTGCGACTCAACTGGTCTCACCAAGAAAGAGGAACAGTGACGACCCAGCACCTTAGATGCGTTCCCCGCACGGTGCTTCTGAACACAGTGCTTCCAGGCGGGTCCGAAGCTGCAGGTGCAGATTTGGATGAGTAGCGAGGGGTCCCGGGAGGTGCCTGATGACAATAGGGAACGGGTCCAACCCCACTCACCTCTGGGGCTCCTCCCTGTAGAGCCCCAAAGGAGGAGAGCCCTCCGCACTCCCCGTTTGCCCCCCATGTAGTGCCTAGGTGGGTCCTGTCCCTTCTAACGACACCTTACACTCGGAAGCCACCCACCTGTCTATCCCTACCTCTCCACTGGCCCGTCACCGCCACTTCCCAGCCAGGAAGATGACAACGGTCGCGCAGGTGGCCCACACCCTTCCTTCTGTTTGCCTCCAGCAAAGTTAACCAGGTCATGTTACTCTTCTGCTTAAAGCCCTCTGGGATCCCCACTGCACAAACGGGAGGAAGTCCACTCCCCTCCCACAGAGCACAAGGTCCTTCTCTGGGACCATCCTCTCTACTCCCTCCCAGGCCACTGCTTTCCTGCACATCACCTCAGTGCCTTTGCACATGCCGGGCTTTCTGATTCTGCTGAACGGTCAGGTGTCAGATCAAAAGTCACTTCGTTAGAGAGACTTTCCTCGGCTCCCTCTATAAAGCAGGTCTGCCCCAACCTGCCCAAGAGACTGTATGGTGACACTGCTGATTTGCTCCAGAGCATTGACTAAGTGTGATTCTCTAGCTTATTTGTTCCTAAACTTTGTTATTTTCAGTATTTAGATTTTAATCTGCATGAGTTCAGAGACTGTGTTTGTTTGTCTTGTTTACCTCCACATCCTCAGCTCCCCGGGTAGTCAGATTTTGATGAATATTGGTTGAATAGATGTATAGATGAACCAGGGAAGTGGACGGGTGGAGAGGTAAATATGGATGGCTGGATGGGTAGATGATGGAGGAATTGGTAGCCGGCTGGCTGGCTGAGCAGACAGGTAGTTGGATGGATGAGCGGATGGGTGAGCGGATGGGTGAGCGGTTGGGGGAATGGAGGCGTGAATCGATGGATGGGTGGGTTGCCGGGTGGACGGATGGAGAGACAAATGGATGCGGTGCTCGCTAGACGGGTGGGTGCACGGATGAACGGATGAGTCAGGAGATGGCTGAATGGCTGGCTGATCGATAGGCGGACAGGTAATTAGATGGCTGGCTGGATGAGCGGATGGATGGATGTATTCAGCCTGGTATGAAAGCCTGAGGTCTCTCCTTCTTCTCCCAGGTAGACTCCTCCTCGATGCCCCATGCTAACGAGGCTGGAGTTCTGATTTAAAACTAGCGGGAACTTGAGACTCCTATACTCTGTGTTTTTAAGAACAATATTGAAATATCCGTAAGGTCCGCTGTAGAAATGGCTACAGGCTCTCTGCTTTCTGATTCTCGATCACGTGCCCACGCTTCTAGATCCTTCTGCCATGTACACGATGGGTAGGTGGAGGGGAATCCCGAGGAAAGAAGCGGCTGGAGTAGCTGGACCCAGTGAACAACGAACGGGTGTGTTTTTATCAGTCCGCTCCTCAGCAACGAGTCCCTGAGCAAAGCTGCTGACATAACGGGGGGTGGGAGGGGGTGGGAAGGGGAGAATGGGCTGACTGATTCAGAAACCGTCTCCATTGACTGCCGCTTCTTATTGTCTTCTCTTTAATGACATTTGCCTCTGCAACAGCGCGGCCTCAGCCCTGAGCGGCCTGCCCAGACCGCTGCCCTGCGCCTACGGTGGGTAATTGGCCCGGGGGCTGGCGCGGCACCCAGATCTCCGTGGCTCGCCAGGCCGTGTCTGACATGGATTCCGAAGCGGGTCAAGGAGCCGGTGGCTGGTGAGTCCCTTAGACGCTTCCTGCCTCTTCAGCCAGAGGAGCCCGGGCTCAGCCTCACCCCCAAACCCGCCCAAGAGCCACGCACGTCGGCCGCCTGGGTTTCGATGGCAGGCGGGAGCCACCAGCTCCTTGGCTTGCCGAGCGCGTGGTCCGGAAGAGGTCAGTTCTGGGATGCGGTGGCTCCCCCAGGCTAAGCCCTATGTCCTGGGCAGAAAAGCTCAGACCTGATAACCCAGGTAACGTCATTCCATCCGCCCAACACACTTCACCAGCTGAGGGTTTAGCCTCTGTCGATTTCTCTCAATCCGCAGCTACTTCCTTGGCCAGCCTCGGGCGGTAACATCTTTACCATGGGACAGAGGAGGTGACCGCGCCTCGCACACAGGCCCCGGCACCCATGTGGCCGAGGGCCAGGTCCTTAATG
Organism: Panthera uncia; assembly: GCF_023721935.1. NCBI lineage: Eukaryota > Metazoa > Chordata > Mammalia > Carnivora > Felidae > Panthera > Panthera uncia. The sequence continues at coordinate 2,058,217 of NC_064808.1, read as the reverse complement.
TGACCTTCCTTTCTCCACCTTAGGGTTCTGAGAAGCGGATAATGACGCTGTGTCCAAGGTCACTGGAGGAGGGTCATCGGGCAGCAGTGGTGACCAAGCCAAGGTGCGGGCACGTGGCAGGAGGTTCATAAATGGTGCCACGATTACTCAGATCTTTTTCTGGCCAATGTGAGCCCACAGCGCATCCGAACCCCTCACCCTGGGAAAGTCGGCACTGACTCCTAAACTACGGTCGCGGCCAGAGCTTTTACCATTCAGAAGTCATCAGTTGACCCTGAGGGGCGTGGCTGGATGTCCCTCTTCTCTGTGGTCCCAGGCCCTGGCCCCGAGCCAGTGGTCAGTAACATGCAAAACAAAAGGCTTCCTCTGGGCGTCGAGACACGGGGAGGCAGAGCTGACAAGGATCTCACATGTCACCTGGTCCTACCACCTGGGACATTCTGGCAAGAGAATGCCTACCCGGCTTGGCTTCCTCCGGTGGCAGGGAGCTCATCACCTCCTGACAGCTCTGTTCTCTCTGTGAACAGCTACAACGGTTCCGCACGCCTTCTGCCGGCCAAGCTGCCGTGTGTGTGTGTGTGTGTGTGTGTGTGTGTGTGTCCCCCCTGGTGTGTTCCAGGCCTGCTGTCAGCCATGTGACACGTGACCCAGCCAGCCTGCCTGGCCCCGTGGTCTTCTCTTTCCCTGGCTCGGTCAGCTCAGGTCCCTGGACAGCCCCTCTGTGGGCGAGCCGCGGCGGTCAAAGGCTCCTTTCTCCCAGAAGCCCCACTCCCAGGCCGGATGGCCCTCCACGTAACCATGGCGACACTCCGGCCACTGTCTGAGCCTCAGGCACCCTCTCTCTTAGAAAGGAAGCAAAGCAGGACAGCCACACCAGCCGTGACCACGTGTCCAGGGTCCACTTTCTCCAGCAGCCGCCTGCGGCCGCAGAAGCAACTCATTTGAGCCCCACGGAGACTGGTCGAGAGAAGCCGGGGTCAGGCGTGTCTCCCCAGAAGCCACCAGCCTCTGAGCTTTCTCTCTCTCGGCAGTACTGGGCCACAGACCGCAGCTTGAACTTTCAAAAAGTGGGCAATTGTCAGCAAGACCCGCTTGGGAGGGGCGGCTCGGCTCCTCTGCCCGGTGTGGGATTCCCGTCCTAAACCGTCTTGTGTACGACAGAAAGGTGGTCGGGACAGGACGGCACTAAAACCAGGTCCAACGAGCGATTCCACTGCCAGACGTACACCCCAAAGGACCGGAAACAGGTGTTCAGATACCTGAACAAGCATGTCCACAGCAGCACCGTTCACAACAGCCAAAAGGTGGAAGCAACACGGGTGTGCGTCCACAGAGGAATGACAAACGAAACGTGGCTTATGCCTGCAGAGGGACCTCCTTCAGCCTTGCAGAGGAGGGACACTGACACCTGCTACAGCACGGACGGACCTTGAGGACACCACGCTGAGTGAAACGTGCCAGTCGCCAAAGAAGACAAATACCGTATAATTCCCCTTCTGGGCGGCCCCTAGAGTCACCAGATTCAGACAGAGAGTGGATGGCGGGCACCAGGGGCTGGGGAAGGGCCTGGGGGCTTTCAGGGTTTCATGGGGACAGTGTTTCGGTTTGGGAAGATGGAAAGTTCCGGAGACGGAGGGTGGGCATGACTGCACAACAGAACGAATGTACGTTATGCTCAAAGGCCCTGCCTGCTTGGTGCCACGCCTTTCGGGGTGGGGGTGAGCCTTCCTTGTACAAAAGCTTCAACTCAGAGGCAGGAGGCAGAGGGAAAACGCAGACGACGTAGAAGCCCAGAGCTACGGCACCCTAAATATTCCCAGGATGGGGTGCTACCCGGGCGCTGCCCCGTGGCTCTGTGGCCAGCCACTGTCGTCACTGACATCCATGCTGCTCCCCCCCGCACCATGCCTGGTCGTCCTCCTCCTGGACAGACAGCCCTCTCCCTTGAGCCACCCCACGGTGCACTCCAGCCCGACCCCAAACCTCAGGCAGCACGGAGACCGCATCTTGGGCAGGTTCTCCGGAAGACGGTGGCTTCCGTAATCCCAGTCCGTGGCGGGTTGGGGGGGGTGGTCCCAATGGACACACTGAGGGGAAAAGCCAAGGGCGCCCGAGTGCTCCATGCAAGATGGTCCAGAGCTTTTTCGCGGCCCACGTGAGCATCTGTGAGCAGAGGGGCCTGGCGGAGAAAGAGCCACGTCTTACCTGGAAGCATCGAAGCTGTCATATGAACCGACTGTGTAGTGCCTGAAGAGTTTCTTGCTGCGGTCTGCTCGAGTTTCTGCACAGAGAGGGAAGAGAAACACTGTTTAGAAAAGTCACGGCCCCTGAATGCGGAAACCAAGCGAGGCCGGCCGGGCCTCTCACTTATCTGACCTACGAAGCGCGAGACCCGCTCTCCTGGGGAAAGATCTTGGAGGAAGAGAAGGCCTCGCTCTGGGGCCTAACTTTGCAAACTGTGAGGAAGACATATGAACCCCAAGGCCAACTTTTGAAGAGTCAGGAGCCTCATTCCAGAAAGAAGGCACAGCCCCGGGTCCTGGGCTCGGGAAGGGGGCGGGAGGCAGTGCTCTGCAAAGAAGACAGTCATGTAGTTCAAGCCAGAATAGCAGTGGCTCACAGAACCCGCCAGAACGGTAGGTATCCCCAGGTGATGCTGCTGGGACTTCTGGCTAATGCGAACATGACCTGCCTTTGGGGAAAAAGAAGGCTTGTTGTTACTTTTCTGGCTGTAGACGTTCTTTCCTAAAACACAAACAAACAAACAAACAAACAAAACCCCAAACATGATTCACGTTCCTAATTTCAGTCCTCTGCCTGCTTCTCTTACTCAGCAGATTTGGACGTAAACTTCACCGGACACAGTTTGAAGAATGTAAATAGATTTTAACAGCTAGCAGGGGGCCAGAGGGAGGAAACCCACAAAAACACAAATACAAGAAATTTGGGGGATCAATGATTTACTGTTCAGATATTTTCCCCACGAATAAAATCTCCGGGACAATCTCCTTCCTAAACCCTAGGAAAAAAAAATACAGAGAAATTATGCGATTGGCTTCAGGAAAATGGCTCAAAATCTCATTATAACTTCTCCAACCCTCTCTGTGGTCAATCCACGTTCCAAGGCGAACGAGCTTTTATTCACACCCCCACACGCGTTCAGTTCAAAAGTGAATGCACGTAAGGGTACCGAGGAAGGTCGGCATAGTTTTGCTCAAGCCCCTTTTATGCCTGGAGGCAGCTAGTTCAGCAAAAATGCATGCTCGCTTTCTGCACAGTACGGAGATGTCTCTGAGGGAGAGGGAGGAGCAAATGGTCGGGAGGAGCAAATGGCCAGCCCAGGACTACATTTCCCAGCTCCCCTTGCACCCATGCCACATGACCACTTTCCACCAATGGAATGTGAGCAATGCAATGGAACATTCCATCGTGAAGATGGGGGGGGTTCTCTTCTAAGCTTCTCTTTTACGACCCCGTGTGCTTCCCCACCCTCTCTTGCTACCTCGCCCAGCTCAGAGCTAGGACGCTCCCGGGGCACTACAGGATGGTGGAATCCTCTAGCGTTCTGCAAGATGCCCGGGTCTCTGCACATTGAACTGTTGAAGTGAGCAACAATTAGACTTCTGTCGCACCACGCTGCCCTCGAGGGACTTGTTTGTTACAGCAGCTAACACTGCCTTAGCTGATAGGCAGCCCGGGTCCTCTGGGACTTTGTTCCCACCTGCCTCTTCACCCCTTTCCCGTCACCACCCCCGAGGCTCCAAGAACACCAAAGGTACGATTCTCTGACAAGCAACAACATCATCATCACCACTGTTGTCGTGGACACTAATTGAGTGCTTACTGCACACCGGGTCCGGCTCCAAGCGCCATTCCCAAATTCACCCCCGGGACCTCCCGAGCCCCCGTGCGAGGTACGTGCTGCTCTGCAGCCTCGACCACGTCCAGTCACCTTTCAAATCCTGCTAGGACCTTGGGGTCCTCCCTCCCTCTGTGTCTGTTCCACGTGCCCCTGCTCCATCAACACTAATGTTTATGGGGTCCTTCCCCTGTGCCCCCGTCTGGTCATCTGCGCTCAGCCCCTCACTAGTCGCAGCAGCCAGATGAGGGAGGTGGGACCGAGCCCATTTTATGCATGGAGATGGCAAGGCCGCCAAGGCAAAGTCACACGCCCACTAAATGGCAGGGTCAGGATGAGTCCCCAGGGGCTCCAGACCACCAAGCCACATTAAGTGACCCCTGGAAGGGGTCCGAGTCCCCATGCCCTCTACAGTGCTCCAGGGTGGTGACGGCCTTTTTCTCTGTGTTACACCACATGCCCCACCCCCATGCCTAATTCCTGGTAGATACCCAGGGCCAGTACGTGTCCACCTGACCTACACGACCTATTGTGCGACCAGCAAAGAAAACACACCACACAGCCTCAGAGTGGCTTCAGTACATGGGGCCCTCGCCGCGCCGGGCGCCGGTCCAGCCAAGCTGCACGTACCTCTTCCGTGTTTCGCACCTGGACGAACTGTGCCCAGATGTTTTGGACCCTCCTCCCCTCCTCCCCGGTGTCTGCAGCTTGCACATGTGCAATGTGAGTCATTTATCAAGCCCAAGGGGGGAGACGGGTCCTGCGCCCCACATGCAGGGACTAGGAGACTCACAGGGGTGGGGCCTTAGCTCTGCGATCCGGGGCTCAGGATCCTGGGGCCGGGTTGAAGACGCAGCCTGAGGACGAGGACCTTCCGTGAGCTGGGCTAAGGGCACCGGCAGTCGGATGACGGTGCGCAGGGAGCACGCAGGCCAGACGATGCATCCGGCCGACTCAGCCCTGTGACATCTGTGTGGGGGCCCCATCTGCGCCAGGCCCCGGAGGGATACGTAGGAATTGAACCTCATCGTGTTTAGCAGAGTAGCTTACAAAGCCACCGAGCCACCGTGGGGACTGTCTGTGAGCTGTTATTACTCGTAATTGCCTCTGTTGCTTAAGCCCCACGTAGGCAGCTCTGTGCTGGTTGCCTAGGGAGGTGTTGGGCACTGAGATGTGATCGGTGGGGGCCCCTGGCTAAAGTCAGAGGTTTAGGGTTCCAGCAGCAGAGGGGGCGTCAGTGAATGTGTGTGTATGTGTGTGCACGTGCGTGTGTGTTTACCGGAAGAAACATTTCAGAAAGGGAACCATTTCTAGGCTAGGTCAGTGAGCCAGTGGTTCCCAGATTTGGGGATTTCATGGATCAAGAAAATTTTACACAAGAGGGAAGAACATAGACTGACATAAGATTTACCATGTTTTTATTTTGGCTCAGGAAGGACGTTCAAAACAATGGGCTCCTTTCCTCTACCTCCATTATTTTATTAGAGAAAGGAGACCTTTAGAAAGGATACTATTTCTTTCTTTCCTTCTTTTGAGAAAGAGAAGAGCATGAGCGGGGGAGGGGCAGACAGAATCCCAAGCAGGCTCCGTGCCGTCAGCACAGAGCCTGACACGGGGCTTGATCCCATGAGCCATGAGATCATGACATGAGCTGAAATCAAGAGTTGGACGCTTAGCCGACTGAGCTACCCAGGCACCACCCCCCCCCCTTTTTTAATTTGAAAGGATACTATCTCTGAATGCTTTGTGAAAAACTCCCACTGCACAGGTCTCTTCTGTGCTCTGGCTCCTGGACACGATTGCACTTCTGCTCTGGGATACGGCCCCAAAGATCAGGGGAGAGGCACCGAGGGACACAACATTGCGACCATCACTACCCTCACTTAGACGCGGAATCCTGTGGACCTGCCCTTGCCTGGCCTCAGCATCATACCCGGGAAAGAGAGAAGGTGGGCTGGATTGCTCTCAGGCCCCTTCCCCACTGTTAAGGTGTGCCCCTCGTGTCACCACCAGGGTCGGCCTTTGCTGGTAACCTGGGATCTGCCGTCACTGTGCGGGGAGGCGGGGGCTGCTGGCCGCCCGGGCCGGCCCCTTCCCAAGATGCACGTGGGTCGCAAACAAGACGCAGAAGGGGAGGAGCAGGAGGAGGTCGGAGGCCCGGCCAGCAGCCCTGTGGGTTGAACACAGACCCAGAGCCCTTCAGAGAGGCTTCTGGGCCTCAGCTGGATCATCGGTTGTCCGTCACTCTGATGTGGACACGGTCACATGTGTTCAAAGGCTGCAGGTCGGCCGGCCTGCTCACTTACACACCCAGCAGAGCCCACCCCAGGCTTCCAGGTGCGGCCGGAAGGCCACGGGTCCTCCAGGGAGGTCCATAAGAACCCTACGGGCCCCTATATCTGCCTTTGCCCTACACCCTGCACGATCACCCTCTGTCTTCCACTTGCATTAAAATGACTGGCCAGGAGCACCTGGGTGGCTCAGGCCGTTAAGCGTCGGACTCCTGATTTCAGCTCAGGTCATGATCTCACGGGACGTGAGATCGAGCCCCGCATCGGGCTCTGGGCTGAGAGCACAGAGGCTGCTTGGGATGCTCTCGCTCACTCTCCCCCTCTCTCCCCTCCCCCACTCATACTCTTTCTCTCAAAATAAATACGTAAACTCTAAAATGACCAGCCAGCCACCCCCTTCACAGTCCACGTGCAGAAGCCACTCCCCTTCTCCTGGGCTGTGCCTCCTTTGTTCTTTGGGGTGAGCCCCTACCCGGCCTGGCCACGTGGTCAGGTGCGGCTGCCCAGTCCCTCCCCACCCCCGCTGCTCGGCCCTGGATTCCAGGGTCGCGCACGGGAGCCTGGCAGTCTGTTCCTTTAAACACAGCAGGTGCCTGGCTCAGAGGAGGGGCACGTGACCCTGGCTGGGACAATGCAGCCTTCCTCCTGCTGCTGCGATTTCCACTTTTGAGGCCACCGTGGGGAACACGCTGCCTGAGAACGAGTCACACCCAGGACAGTAGAGAAGCTGGCGGGATAGGGGGACCGACCGACTGCCCTGGTGACACGGTCAGAAGCCCTGTGCACAACCCACAGCTGCGCCTGGCTGTTCAGTGACACACACCGAATACGTTTCCTTTGTGGCTGAAGACAGTGTGGCTAACCATTGTTCACAGCTGTAAAGTTTGGAAGGAGGGATGGGGCCGTGAACTTCATTGTTTGCAAGGCCGCCCCCGACAGCCAGGGGACCCGCCACCCAAGGTGTGGTGCCCACAGCGAGTTCGTGTGCCTACATGTCCCTTCCCTGGGGAAAGGATTGCTCCCTTCACCATGCGGGGGTCCCGGGGGAGCCACCTCTCTAGAGGCATGCCGCCCCAGTCACCACGAGCACGGCTGTGTCCCAGGCCGGTCCAGGCATCACGCTGGACTGTCCTGGACCCCATCATTAGTACTGAGGGACCCGTGGCCCACACATGACCCACTGGCGTTTTCTGAGATGTTCCAAGGGCTGCATGTTGAGGAAGGTGACCTCGGCTTGGCCAGATGATGCTTGAAATTAGTTTTGCCTGATGAGTTTCGAGAAGCGACTTATGCCACTTCCTGGACGGATGGAGCATTTAGTCCCCAGTGCGAGACTGCCCCTTGCCCCCAGTATTGAGTTTATCCCTGGGGCATGGTGCCCAGTACACTTGAGACGGTGATCCCCATCAGCCTGGGTCCCCGAGTGAGCCCCCTGGGATACGAGACAGACAACTTTGTGGTTTTAGGTCATTAAGTTTAGGGGCACGTTTGTTACTGCAGCTTTACGTAGCCTGAGCTGACTGATGCAGACCGTGCATGGCCTTCTCTCACGAGAGGCAGCACATTCCATGTTTCGCTCAGGCCTGGCAGAGCAGGCTTTCGTCACAGCAACCGGAGTCCCGGTGAGTGCAGAAAAAAAGTCTAGACGCAATCAACGCGAGAGCAGAGCTCGGCCCCTTGTCTGGGAAGATGCTCATACCCTCTAGAAAAGGAAAACTGCCCAACCGACTATAGGAACGTATCCTAGTTACGTGGACAGAGCAAAAGACAGCAGCACATGCCTTCTTTATGTGTCTCAGAGGAAGACGCCTCTCTGCTGATGATAAAGAAAGGAGATAAGCTGGGGCAGCTGGGGGGCTCAGTCGGTTGAGCGTCCAACTTCGGCTCAGGTCACGATCTCACAGCTCGTGGGTTCGAGCCCTGCGTTGGGCTCTGTGCTGACAGCTCAGAGCCTGGAGCCTGTTTCAGATTCTGTGTCTCCCTCTCTCTGTGCCCCTCCCCCCCCCAAAAAAAAAATAAATAAAACATTAAAAAAATAAAAAAAGAAAGGACATAAACTAACCAACCCAGAGGGAACCTGTCTGTTTCCCTAACCCCGTAGAAGCTTCTTGAAGCCAAGAACCAAGTAGTCTGCACGCAGGCCCCCTCCTTGGCCTGCACCGGGCCCAGGGCTGTATGCAGCAAGGTCTGTAGGTCTCCTGCAGCTCAGAGGCCAGCAATCCCTCCGCCCTCATCTGAGCGACCATTAGCTCTTGCCTGGACTGTTGCAGTAGCCACTGGTCTCCCTGCTTCCACACTTGTCCCTACCCTCCTCGGTCTAACTCTCCGTAGAGCAGAGTGAGCTTTAAAAAACGTAAACATTAGGTGATGTCAGTGCTGCTTACTGTTTTCCGACAACTTCCCATGGAATTAGAATCCCATCAAGCATCTTTGGATGACACTGGCCTGACACCGTGGCCTTGACTCCTACTGTTCTCCCTCCTCAATCGCCCCACTCCTGTCACCTTAGGCTCCCCTTCCTTCCTTGGAAATGTCGAGCTCGTCCGTACCTCAGGACCTCTGCACTTGTTGGACTCCCTGGGACACGCTCTCCCCAACTCAAATTCCAGTGCGCGGCCGGAGCGCCGGCTCCTGGAACGCAGCCTGGCACACAGAAAGTGCTCGGCCACTGTGCACAAAACCACACGCCCTTGGGCCCTTTGCTCCTGTTCAACGTGGGCAGTTGTGTCTCGCGGGGTGGGACCGTGACAGGTCGAGGCTGGAGCACAGAGGGCTGGATGTGGCTCCTCCCGGGGACGGCTGGGGTGCAAGCAGCCAGCCCTGCAAACTGAGAGGCCCGAGCTCCAGTCCCGACCTTGATGGGGACAACGTGCACCCTCCTCACGCTGCCTCTCCAGGCCTCAGCTTCTCGACCACCAAGCCGACCGCTGGGCGAAATGACCCCAGAGTCTCTGGCTTCGCAACACGACACCTCCTCTCTGCCGCCGACGCGGCTGGGGGCTAACCCCTTCCCAGGAGACGGCCGTGCACCCCGGCACCCCACGCGGGCAGTGTTTAGGCGGACGCACCCTGGAGGCTTCTTTGTGAGTGTGGCCTAGAAAAATCTACACGGGAAGAAAAAAAGGCTAGAAATCCCATTCCATATACCTCTCGCGACTTGTGAAAAGGAGTGACAGATTGCACGACAAGCTTCAGATTGTCGGCATTTAAAATAGCCCTTTACGCATTGCTGCTGGGTAGACTATGCCATGTAGCTCGGCGAGTGAGCTAAGAGGGGCCGTGTGGGGAGATGAGAATGGCCTCTGGTCCTCCAGGGTGACTGGTTCTGGAAAAGGAACTGAGGGAAGCAATCTTCTCAAAACGATTGTCAAAGACTCCGAAAGGCCAACAGGTAGTTCCAAGGACGGTGAGGGGGGAGGAGGGCTCTCGGGTCAGGAGGTGCCCTCACGGGAGAGGGCAAGGAGCCTGGGTGCGGCCCCTTCTCCTGAGCCAGGGTCCCCGGGGGCGGCGCCCTTGCTCACGGGTGCCCGCATGGAACAGACACGCAAGGAAGGTCACTGCACCTGCATTTAACACGGCAAGTGTGAGCCCAGTCCCTTGCTGGCTGCGTGACCCAGGTTGGAAATTGCTTCTCCGGGCCTCGGTTCTCTCATCTGTGAAAGGGGCCAGGAGCAGGGTGTGACAACGCTGCGGGGGCACGTGCACTTGTGAACGGACCCCGCGCAGCCTGTCCGGGACTCTGCTTACAGACCCTCTCCTGGGAACATGGAAATGACGTGGACGGTCTCAACTTCCTGTCTGAAGCGAGCGTATCCTTCCCGACTGGGGCACCAAGGCCGTCACCACGGAAACAGACGGGCGCTACGGCCAGAGCCTGGGGCAGTGGAGGAGCGCGTGTGGCTCTGCAGAGAGCCGGCTGAGCTGTCCTGGCTCCCGGCAAGGCCCGGGCCGACTCTAGAACCTGCTCCCAGAACCAGGGGAGGGCGGCTGGGCCACACACTCTGCCCTCGGGGCCCAGGAAGGGCCCCGCATCCTTATGATGGACCATGCTTCTCCACGTAACCCAGATCACGCGGGTTTTAGGATTCTTGCAACCAAAAGCACGGTGTCTTTCAGCTCTTCTGTCACTCTGCCTAGAAACCGTCGTCACCCAAGTGGACAGTGACGGTGCCCTGGCCCGTCCACCACGACGCTTTCCGGGGCAGTCCTGGACGCCGCAGAACCTTGGGCATCCTCGCCTCTAATTCCCAAGTGCTGGTATTTGCTGTGACAATCAACCCTCTATGTGGGTCCAAATACCGCAGGGGCAGCGTTCCCCGCAGTGGCAACCTCGTCCGAGCCACACGCCGACATCCCTCCATCAGAGAGCAGTTAAAATGACCAGGCGAAGGACGCTGGACACACAAGGGCTCCCGTCTCCCCCGGGACTGGCCGTGGGCTGGAGAGACCTGCAAGGATCAGAAACACTTCCGGGTCGTGCTGCCTCGGCTCGCGCATCACAACGGCGGGGTCACGTCAGGTAACATCCCGAGCTTCCTGTCCCCTTCCCCAGGCGCGGTGCCTCAGACTGACTTTGTCGATGGCCAGAAGCTCAGAGGCCGTGAAAGGGTCGTAAGTCCACGCGCGTGTCTTGGAAAGGAGGCAAAAGCAAGGTCGCCTGCACCCTTCTCTCTAGGGACAGAAGGAATCTTGACTTACAGTTGCTTTGCTGACCGCTGGGGTAGGTTTTAAAAGGAGAAAGACTTCGATTCGATGAACTCTGGACAGGTCAGTCCAGAGGTGATCGTGAAGAATTGAATTCTGCCGGCCTTCACCCCTGGCCTTACTCCCCTGGAACCGTCAGGTTCTCTGGCAAAGGGACATGATCGGGGGCTAATCTAAGGACGGGAGAGAACCGGAGGTGTCTGAGGATGGAGGGGCCACATAAGCAGGACCGTGGGGGACCCGCTGGAACTGAGAGTGACCCCGGAGGGAGGTCAGCAAGGAGACGGGTCCCCCATCCTGCAGCTCCTGGGGACAGAATCCTGCTGCCGACCCCACGTGCGGGGGAGGCATCCCCCCCAGAACTCCAGCTCCAGCCCGAAAGGGGCCCCCGAGACCCAGCACGGAAGCCGGCGAGCCCGCCTGCGCCGCTGACCCCGGCACCGTGAACCCCTCGCCAGGTGGTGTTGGCAGCCGCTGAGCCCGTGGGCACCTACTGTACAGCCCAGAGTGGACAGAGCTGGGGTTGTGTTCCCTCAGACTTCTGTTTCCCGTTTCCCTCAAGATTTAGCTTCCATCCCACCAAAAGGAGAGAGACAGACAGACAGACGAAAAGGAGGGCATTTCGGTGAGGTCGTGAGGCTCCCCGCGTCCCTCCCTCCCCTGGAATTCAGGTCTTGTCTTGGCTCCCGGGTCCCACACTTGGATCCTCACCCAAAGAGGCGCGGTGGGACACCGGAGCGGTGGGGGAGCCCCCAACCCACCCGTCGTCGCAGTTCCGGTTGGAGCGCCTCCGCTGTGCCCGCCCTGAGTCAGGTGCGGCCCCCATGGCCTCCTGCCTCTGCGCCGGGCTCGGGCCGCCTGGTGGTGGTTCAAGGTGGCTGGGCCGTCCCACGGTGAGCCCCCGGCGCTGTGCATCCACACACCTCCCTCCCACAGGCTCCTGTGATCTCCAGCGGGTTTTAAATCAGACACCACTCGGGCTACACCCCGGGCTGGCGAGCCAAATGCAGAATCGGAACCACAAGGAGGAAAGAGATTACCAATGGGGATGAAGACAGAAATAACTTTTCTTTTTTAAAACCAAAGATGCCGACGGGCTCCGTGCACAGCAGAGAGAAGCGGGCAGACAGGAGTGCGGGGAGAAGCCGGAAGCGGGCACGAAGGCGGCCGGGCCGGACTCCGGTTTGCGGGGCTGGGTCGGCAGGGCCGGCCATCGGGGTTACGGCTCAGCCCGGCCAGACGCCAGCCGGCAAAAGCGGGGACAAGCCGGGGCGTGGGGGGCGGGCTGGGGCAGAGGGCGGGGGGCGGGGGCTGCACGGTGTGTCCCCAGGCCCGGCTCCACCCCCAGCCCTCGGGCTCTGCCGACAGGGCAATCCCACACCAGGTGTGGAGGCCGGGTGGCACCGCTAGAAAGTCACGGCGGTGGGGGCGGGGGACACTTAGCACACCCAGAGCAGCGGCTAGCATGGTTGACCGTTTTATTCACTAAATCGGCTGCAGAACGTTCTTGGGGCGCCTCGTGGGCCCCAGGTGTTGGCCTGGCAGGGGAGGGAGGAGAAAGTAAGGTCACTTGCTTTCTTAAAACGGACCATGCCACGGACCAGGCCACGCCAGCCTGCCATGGAAGGGTGTGTGCCACGAATCTGGTGGCCTATCTCGACAGACAGGTTTTCTCATAGAGCCTATTGGACGGAAATCCCGCTCGGATCTGACCGGGCGAGGACAAAGCATGGGCAGGTCTGTGTTCCCCGCTGGGGGCTCCAGGAGGGAGTCCGTTCCTTTGCCTCTCCCAGCTCCTGGAGACGCCCGAGCTCCTGGGCTCGGGGTCTCTTCCCCCATCTGCAAAGCCAGCAGCACTGGGCCCAGTCCTCAGATGCCATTAGGCTCATTTGAATTCTGTGCCTCCCTCTTCCCCTTAAAGACTGCTGGGATTACTGAGCCCTCCTGGATAATCCCAGATAATCTCCCTCTCTTCAAGTCAGCAACTGGCAACCGTCACTCTGTCGGCCACCTTACTTCCCCTTCGTCACCTATGAGAATGCAGTGCCCTGTTTGCAGGGACAAGACAAGGTGCGTTCAAGGTCCGGCTCTGCCCGAGGGACGGCGGGAGCGGGGTGAGCCTCAGCCCCTCCGACGCCCCACCCTCTCCTCTGTGCAGTCTGGGGAGACGGCCCTCCTCTCAGACGTGAAGCGCTTTGCTCTGTGCTTGGCAGCTCTTCCCCTGGGGGCCTGCAGGGCCACGAGCCCTGGGGCCACGCTCTCCCCCCCCACCCCCCATCCAGCATGTGGTTTCCAGTGGTTGAAGCCACTTACGTGGTGGGTTATGGCCCACAAGCAACTGAGTCGCTGGGTTCTATTTATTCCCAGCTCTCCGAGCCCTGCTCCGTCCATCCCCCACGTGTGCACACGTGTGGCATCTGCTGGGTTCTCCCCTCCTGCCTGGGTCTGGGAACACCAGCCTGGCGCCCACACAGCTGGGTAAGCCCCCAGGGGCAAGGGGCCACGCTAGGTTTTCCAGAATAACCATGCGCTTTGAATTCCCCTAAAGTTGGCCCGGGTGCGCGAGGGCACGGGGAGTGCCCCCGCCACCACCAACCCTCCAGGGCACACGTCAGCGGGTCCCGAACGCTCAGGCACCGTGCAAAAGCCAAATCTACAAACTCCGAAAGCCGGAGGCAAAGGAAGAGGTGCGGCATGGGGGCTGGTTTTCCTTCCCCGATCGACAACTGTGTCCCGGGGGACCGTGGGTCACACCGTAAGCTCACACGAAGCACCTTAGGAATCAGGCGGTGGCCGTGTTGCCGAGCGAAAGCTGCTTCTGCGATCGTGACTTCGCGAAGCAGTTTTCTGGCCTCACAAAGCCCCTTACGACCGTGGGGTCTGTGCACCCACCTGCCCGCCGAGGCGCTCTGACACCGGCCTCGTCCGCTCAGCCACGGGGCTGCTGAGGTCCCGTGGCAGGTGGCCAAGGCCGCCGGGGCGTGAGGGCTGTGGCTCAGCCGGGAGGCTGAGCTAACAGTTGGAACGCAGGACCCCCCCCCCCCCCCCCCGCCAAGGCAGGGCAAGGAGGGAGGCGGCCCCGGGTGCGGGACGCATCTCCAGGGCCATCACTGTCTCCCCCTGTCGACAGCCATCACCTGCCATCCCCGTCGTAGGGGACATTTACTTGGCCCTTCCCGTGTGCCATACACTGTTCCAGGTACAAAATGCTTAAACTCCTTTTGGTGCCCCGGCCGGCCAGGGTGACAAGTAATGTCGTCCCCCCTGCACGGGTAACGAAGTGACAGCGAGACCGAGGAGATGGTGGTCCTCCCTGGCCCACCCTGCACGCCCGGCCGGCCGTGAAGCACTCGCTCTGCCTTGCGCCCAGCGCCTCCCTCCCTCCGATGGACACACAGAGCAGGCTCCCTCAACAGCACCTCCGTGGAGCCTGGGAGGCCCAGAACACCACATTCCTGGCCTCCTCCCCGGGCGGGCCTTCCCCTCGCAAACCAGACCTCCCCAGGGCACGTCCCCTTTTCCCATCTGGACTGAGGAGTGTCACAGCCACGCTGCCACCTTGGGATGGCGGAGACACAGAGCAAGATGGAGCGGGCCTGTGCATTAGGTGACGGGCTCTGCGCTCAGTCTCTGGGAGCCCACCCGGCACCGTCCCAGGGGCAAAGCCGCGTCTCCCGTTTTGGTCACCAACAGCCCCAAGAGGCGGGACACAAAGGAGGCAACGGGCGCGGAAGGGTGTCCCCGGGCGCACAGCTCGCGAGCGACAGAACTGGTCTTCGGCGCCCCCTTAGCGCCTCTGCCACGACCACAGAGCAGCGCCACAAAGCAAGTCCATTCCGCCCAGGAGAAAGTCGGGTGCGACCGGACGCTTTCCAAAGTCGCCCGGCTCGAGAGCCGGCGGTGGAGCTGGCCCAAACCCTGGCTCCAGGATTCAAGGTCGGGGCGCCGCATCTGACCACACCCTCCCCGGAGCGGTTTTGAAAGGACAGATCTCAGAGATGAAGAGTTCCCTGCAGACAACGTCTTTTACGATGCCACAGTCGAGAATCCTTCAGGATGCAGGAAGCCCCTGGGATCACAGGCTTTCAGGCTAAGGAAGCCCTTCTCCATTTGAGAAGGCGCAGAGGCTCGCCCAAGGTCACACTGCAGGGACCCACCTCTAGACCCTCTGCTCCTGGTCCTGCTCCCCTGGGTTCGTGGGCTCGGTGGACGCTTCCCACCCGGGGCGCCCAGCACTCGTGGTCGGGGGTCTGCGGTCCTGTCTTGCCTGCCTGTCCCCCTTCTTGCAGCCCCCGGGCTAAGCGAGGCTGGGACACCACAGGACAGGAAGCTGAGCCCAACTCCTGGCACTTTCGACCCATCCCCTCCCTCCCAAATCGGCTGTCAGTGAGCTGGTTTCTACTCTGTAGTAAGGAGCATGTCTTCTTTTTTTTTTTTTTTATCAGCCCAGGCTGCTAAGTGGAAGCATTTATACCAATCACACACAGAACCAGAGAGGCTGTTTCAGTGGAAATTACAGTAAATGAAGGACTGGGTGCCTGCGTGGCACATTGTCGCTGAGCTCGGTCAGAACATCCATGCCAAGGACGCCCCATTTCCCTCCCTCTCCATTCAGACGCACCGCCGCTGGCCAGGGGTGGCTGTCCCCGGGGCTGCAGCGACCACGGCGGAGAGGAGGGTGTTCGACCACATGCAGGGATCTTGAAAAGCCTTTCCTGGCACTGAAGCCACAGGCCGGCCCAGAGGGAGCACAAGCCTGGTGTCTCTGTCGTGCCAGGATGTCAGATGGACGCTCAGCACGATCCTCTGCTTCCCGGGGACACCGCCCCCACCCGGCACCCGCCCCTCGGTCACCCAGGACCCGACCCCCACAGAACCGGCCTCTCTCCCCGGCCAGAGCCACCACTTGTGGAGCTGTGCCACCCAGAGCAGGTTGGGACACCCCTCCCCCGCAGGCAGGGCCGCCCCGCCCCCCCCCCCCTCGCCGCCACCCCAGCCAAGGGCACCACAAGCTAGAGCAGCACACCTGGATTTAAACCCAGGAACGGACTGGGGGCGGGAGGCTTCTTTTTAGTTCTTCAAAATCTTTTTTAGGGACGCTGGCAGCTGAGGCTGAGGAACTAGGACACAGAGAAGACAGACCTGTGGAGCTCAAGGAAACCGCCCTAGTTGTGCGGGAAGGCAGGCGGGGCCTTCACAGCGTGGCTCCAGGCCACCGAGTGGGCAGAGCACGGTCCAAGGTCACGGGAATGAGTGGGCTCGCCCTGGAAGGGTCAGGGTGAGTTGGGGGAGGGTGACCCCGATGGTGCGAGCGGATCGCAAGGGGACCTACCCCGGCAATGACCTCACACGTGGTGGCCAGCCCCTCGGGGACTCATTGCCTGCGACCCGCCCACCTGCTGAGAGGCCAGGCACCGCCCCCTCCCCCCAAAGAGGTTACAGGTCCCTGACTGACACCAGGGTCGGGAGGGTGTCCCTGGAGTGGGGACGGGTCACGCCTCGGTTTCTCTCGGCACGCACAGAAGTGCTGTCCGGGAGGGGTTCCATCAAGGAGAGGCGTTCGTATCTGACCAGGTGGACCCTCACAAGCTGGGGGTCTCCTCTCCACTCTAGTTCTGTGAGCGACAGGGAGCCGTTGGCAACAGCCTTCTGCAGAAGCTGAAGAAAGCAACGTGATCTGAGACTACATACGGTGTCCTCTTGTCCCCGGGGCCATGATGCCGAAGGAGCACACAGTGCATTTGGTTAAAAAAAAAAAACAAGACGAAACACGACACCCAAACTAAAGCCCCAACTAGCCATGCTTCCTTGAAGGAGGGCAGGCTGGGCTGGCTAGGAGGGCACGCTGCCTTGACCAGGTTGGGGACCCTCCGGTGCAGTTTGCCAGGTCACAGAAAGCACGGGGACCCTGGCCCATTTATGCGTTTGCATCAAAGCGATTCACAACGTGGGTGCCTTCCCTTGGAGTTAACAAGGCTGCTCAGGAGGAAGAGAAGACCGAGTTGCTCCGAAAGCCCCACTGGCCACCGCACGGGGCTCTTGAGAATGCAGAAAAGCCACGAGGGCTCAGCAAGAGACGCCTGAGCCCTCCGGAATGACGGGACGGCTGCTCTGGTCCTCCCGTCTACACTGGAAGCAGGAGAGGGCCGTTACAGAAACAATAGGCTTCTGCGGCAAAGCACAACAACCAGAGACACTAATCCTAAGACACGCCAAGTGCAGAGCCATCGCCTACACAGCAAGCCGCCCCGTCTGAGCGAGCGCCCGCAGGACCGCCAGTCCCGCGATTCTGGCAGAGAACAAAGAGTCCGCGCACCAGCCCGAAGCAGGTTGGGGAGGCGGCACCATACCTCCGAAATGAACTTTCTTCTTGAACCGCGAATTCTCTGCCATCATCTCCAGCCTGGGTGTGACCATCTCACTCAGGCTGGTCCCGCTGCGGCTCTAGGTCCATGGGGGGAACCGAGTCCCCGAGGCCGCCGGCCTCATCTACTATTGTCTGTTAATCCGAGGGGGAAAAAAAAAAAAAGTTGCGGCCCTCCGGGGTCACAATTGCAGAAGGAAAAAGGAAAGAGAAATCAGAGGGAGAAGAAAGATGGTTCCGGAGCGCGTAATCCACAGGGAGGCTCGCGAAATTGACTTTCCAAGACCACACATTGGAGCGGCGGAAAATTCAGTTCTTTGACACAAGTTGTAAGCTCCAGATTGGTGCTTACATCTTTTCCACTTCCCACTGTACCAGGGCTGGTTCTTTTTCCTAGTGCCGGTTTCCATGGCAATGCATCAGTCACTAGTCTAAATACGTACGGGTGAAGGACGCCTGGAAAACCAGTGCAATTATGCATGCCATTAGCAGGGAGAGGAAAATGGTTCAACCCGGCTATTAGCACGGGGCCGGGGTAACACTTAGCGGCTTTGACATTATCCCGGGTAATTGCTTTCTCATTTATAACACCCGGCGTGCTCCCCGTCCCGGCACTTCCAGGGGGCCTGTGTGCCGTGGAGGGACAGCGGGCAGCCGAGCCCATCTTGGCCACACGACCCTGCCGAGCCAGCGGCAGAGGGAAGGAACCACGTGGCTGTGAAGTCGGTCCCGGGCTAAGGTGCCTCCTGTTGGACCCTGCGTCCCTCAGGTGGGGTGGGGGTGGGGGGCCTGGGGACTCCAGGAGGCATGGAGGGATCTGGGGACAAATCCGGGGACATGCTGTAAACTGGGTTTGGAGGCTGGTGGTCGGCGGCTGCAGCTGGAGAGCCTGAGCTCTGGTCTAGGGCTGGGGGCTGAGCCTTTTCCCGCCACGTTGCCTCGCGTGAGAAGGGGGGTATCAGCCGGGACAACAGAGGTTCTCACTCCTTTTGGCCATTTGTCATTGCTCTCTTTTCCTAAATGGCCACCAGGGGCTCCCTGGGCGGCCTCAGACGAGACCCCTCGCCTTTCTGAGCTGGA
This sequence comes from Panthera uncia, assembly GCF_023721935.1. NCBI lineage: Eukaryota > Metazoa > Chordata > Mammalia > Carnivora > Felidae > Panthera > Panthera uncia. The sequence goes on along the minus strand of NC_064808.1, from coordinate 2,039,919 downwards.
GCCTTCCTGTGGGTTAGGAAATGGGTCGGAAGGGGGGTAATTCTCAACGAACGTCCTCTGTACCCCCGGAGACTGCCAGGACCCAGGTCCCGGCCTTGCCACTCACCGGCCTCGTGACCCGGAACGCGTTCCGGTTCTATTTGTCCGACGGAGAGGACAACGGATTATCTGTGAAACAGGATGCTGTTTCCACCGCTCAGGTGAGAAACTCAAACAGCGTGTTACCTGTGCACTCGCCGCAGTGTGGCTCAGCCAACGCCACCCAGAGATCCCCAGGGTTTGTGGGGTAACTTATGCTTTGCATCCTGTTCACCCAACCACGCCGGGATAAAGGCCCCGTGAAGAATCAAGGATGAGGAAATGGGGCCGGAGAAGTGACTGAGCCAAGGCCACACAGCCTGCAGCTGGAACCCGGGTCTCTCCCCCCAGCTCTGTGCCCTCGCTGCATCCCACACCTCCTGCCTGGGCACTCCCGGGGACGAGGGGCCTTGGGGTGCCGGACGCACGGCTCTCGGCCGACGGTGGGGATGGGGACCCAGGCGGGCCGCGCTTGCGCGAGACGCGGGCTCCGCTCCCGGGAAATCACACGTGGGTCTTTCCTCGGGTGCCTCGGGCCAACCCTGAACCACTCCCTTGTCCTGTCGGCCTGCAGCTCAGAGAGAGGCTCCAAACCCTCGGACCCAAGTGGGTTCCTGGTTCTCTGGAGCCCTTCCTTCCTTTCACCCTCGGTCCGACTGATCTCTGGGCAAATCGTGGTGGGGTGGGGGGGGGGGTCACAAAAATAGCCTGTGCCTGGCACACAAGAGCCCCAGGGCTGCCGCTCACCGGGAGGGATTTCAGTGGGAGGCAGAAGCGGAGAGACAGAGACGGAGGGTAAAAATAGCGCGGGTTTTCCACAACAGCACCGGCCCCCTCTCTCCAGAGCTCAGTACAGCGCACACGAGCCCCGTGCAGCCCCACGTCCTACGTCCTCTGCACTTGGCATCTCGAAGGCTGGTGTCCTTGGAGGCACCCTGTCTCTCCAGGACGCCAAGAGCACACGGCCGCACCAAGAGGGCACCTCCCTCCACGGCTCTGAGCGCGGCCGGGCCGGCCCGCGGAGGTGAGAGCGGGAGGCCACGGGGCCTCGGGCGGAGGGCTTGCCCTTCCCGATCTGTGACCACGGGCACGCTTCTCACCCCCTCCAGATGCAGCTTCGCCATCAGGAAAACCGGGCTAGACGGCGGCTCCGCGTGGGCAGAGGCCCGTCTGACCGGACGCCTCACGGGGACCCGCACCCGCGGATGCCCTCACGCGGCCGCGAGCGCACCCACACGCTGCGTAAACCGTAAAGCACCGTGCAGACGCCTGCCAACTCCCGCCAACGGGTCCCGCCCGGGGGTGGATACGAAGTCACACGTGTGCACGGGGTGTCGCGCCCACGCACGGGCCTTCTCCTTCCCGTCGCGACCTCCAGAGGCGGCAAGGGATCAGCTCCGTGTCACGCGGTCACGGTGCCTGGGTTTGCGAGGCCCGCTGGTTGAGGAATGTACCGGAATCTTGTGCTGTGGTGTGGAGTGAGTTGTGTCCCCTCCCTGCCCCGATCCCTACACTGATCCCTAACCCCCCTGTGGGATGGTATTTGGAGGGGGGACTTTGGGAGGCGGTGAGGTTTGGGGCCCCGTGGCGGGATTAGGGTCCCTGTGGGAGGCAGAGCTTGCCCTCTCCCGTCGGCGAGGACGACGCAGATCGGGAAGACAAAGCACACCCTGGGCGTCCGGCCTCCAGGACCGTGAGGAACGAACACCGTCTAAGCCCCTGGTCTATGGTGTTGTGTTCCCCGACCCACCACGAAGGGGGAAGCAGGAGGCGACATCTCAGAGGGTGGTGGGGACTCCCCAGGGGGCACGGGCGGGGCACCCTGGGCTTCCTCTGCTGGGAACGGCCCGTCCGCCGTGGACGGGCCCGCCATCGGGCCCACGTCACTTTCCAGGAGGGAGGGGACGGAGACGTGAGGGCCACGCACCTGTGTGTAGCGACTGGGATGCCAGGCAGGACTGGCGGTTGTGTGTGAACTCCCGCGTACACACGGAGGACAGGCTGGGATGCGGACTTGTCCTCTTCGGAGGAAACCATCTCAAAACATGTAAAACGGGAAGGTTTTCCCTTCCAGAGCCCCCGGGACTCCTGTCCTCACCCCCACACCCCAGGCTTCTGCCGGCGGGGGCAGGGCTGCTCCTGGACCTCGCGCTGAACTTTGCGTGCGGTACCTTCTGCCAGTGCCCTTCCTGCCCCAGCGCCCCAGGACCCCGGCTTCCTCCCCGCCAGGCGCACGGACACAGTCCCCATGACAAACCTCCCCAGAGGCCAGCACCCGTCTCCAGCTCACCACGGCCACCAGGCCTGAGTGTGCCAGTATGCACGCGGGAGGGGCTTCCCTCGATGCCCTTGAGCCCCTCACGGCCGCTCTCCTCCTCCCGCCTCGGGCGCGTCCTCCCTGGTACCCAGCACGGGTGTCCCGCAGGGGCACAGCTCTCAGTGACTGCCGTGTGGACGTCAGAGATGAGCCAGAGTTACGTGCAGAAGCCACAGACGGAACCGTCTCCGGGAGGCTGCGAGCAAGGTAGCCGGTGCGGGACGGCGGGCATTGGCGGGGTCGGGGCCAATCGCCGTGCACGTCCCGCTTTGCAGGGAGGCTTTGCTCTGAGAGCACAGGTGCAGGGCATCGCGTGCGAGCAGCCAGGCCTCCAGCAGGGTCTCCCGGTGTGCCCTAGGGGTCCAGGCGGCTGAGCGTGGCTGTCCCGTGCTGGGAGGTCACTGTCCCCACGCCGAGTCCCCCGCACCACACGCTTCCCAAGGTCCCCACCCCATCCAGAGAGCGAAAGCCCTTTTTAAAACAGAGCACAATCCTGTGCCCTGGTCACGTGAGGCACGAAGCGTGTTTGGCAGGGACCGAACACACGCTAGATGGTCCGAAACACCAACACCCTCGACATCAAGGGACAACGTCCCTCGTTCGTTTGGAGCTTTTGCACAACCGCTGACCGGCTCCCAAAACCTCTCCTCTGGCAGTGGGGCCCCTCGCGCTCTGGGAGCCCAGCCCTGCACGGAGCACCCTCCTAACCCGCTTCCTGGTCCGGCAGGGCCCAAACGCGGACGCGCCGACATGACCTTCCTGCGCCGTCGCGGGCGCTTTCTCTCCACCCGGACGGCTCCGTCGTGCTCTACCCGCTGACACGCTCTGCCCCCTTCTCGCCCTCCCGTGCTGTCCGGGGGCAAGTGTGGACGCTGCACTTCCTGACCCTCTGCCAGGGAAGCAGGCTGGTTCTGGTGCGGGGACACGCCCGTCTGAAGGGCAGAGGACAGGAAGCCCCGTTGTCCTGCGTGTCTCTGGTGGGGATCCTGCATCTGGCAGTGCCCGCAGGAAGCTCCCACACACCCAAGGGCTGCCTCTTTAAGTTTATTTATTTTGCGAGAGAAAGAGAGGGAGCAGGGCAGGGGGAGAAAGAGAGAGAGAGAGAGAGAGAGAGAGAGAGAGAGAGAGAGAGAGAATCGCAAGCAGGCTCCTCACTGTCAGCACAGAGCCCGATGCAGGGCTGGAGCTCACGAGCCATGAGATCGTGACCTGAGCTGAAATCAAGAGTCGGACCCTCAACCCGCTGAGCCCCACCTCTTTGTGCCTTATGCGCCTGTAACACAAAGCAGTGGCTTCCTGCAGTGACCAGTCCTCCAGAGACACCACCTACCCCTTCTGTTCTTCCCACCTGTCTTCTGAGACCGGTTTCCCGTCTTCCGTCCCCTCCTACAGAGTGCCATCAGACCCCATTCTGGGTTTAAAAACGCGCTGATGGCCCTTGCAGAGGATAGACCGCGGAGCCCGGGAGGCGGGCTCCCCGGTCCGATTCCCTCCACGCAAGGGTGACTTGCTCCCCCCAGCAATACCCGGCAAAGGGGACGGGATGTATGCAGTGACCCGGCTACGTCAAACGTGAGATTGTGTGGAGCCCTTCTGGCCGGAGGCTCTCTCTCTCTCTGGCAGGCGACTAGCTTGGGAAATCCCACCTGGGAATAATCGCAGGCAGCCTCCACCGGCCCGAAGAGGCCTGTGGCCTCCGGCCAGCAAGACAGCGGAGCCCTTGGTCCCGCAAACACGGAGAACCGCGTTCTGCTGACGGCCCCGCGCGGCTTCAAAGTGACCCTTCCGCAGTCACTGGGGAACGCAGCCCCGCTGCCACACGGAGCGAAGCCTTGCAGGGGACGCGGCGAAACTGTGCCCCACTCCTGACCCAGCGAAGCAGCTCTCAAGCGCGCACCCACGGCACCGTCTGGGGTGACGCCGTCCTGCAGCAGGAGGGGGCTCTGAGGTCCCAGACGGTGCAGGCCTAGGAGCCAGAGCAAGTATCCTCGCCTGGTGCAACCCGCTACCCACATGTCTGTGGGTCAGACGCACTTTTCCAGGCTCTCGTGGGTGCGGAGACAAAGACAGTGTGGAGGACAGTGTGCGAGACGCCGATCTAAGGGACAGAAAGGGCAGGGTCTCTGCCCTGTGACTCACCGAGCCAGCATTCTCCTAGGCACCGTTGTGAGCACGCTGGGGGGCCGATCTGCGGAGGCACCACCGCGCCTTCTCGCGGCTTCGCCGCTGGCTTCGCCGACGGGCAGAAGGGAAGAGACCCAAGGCCCACAACAAGCCACGGACCCCTTGTTGTGAGCCGTATCCCGGAGCCCCAAAGTTCACGCTCACCCTGGATCAGGGAAGAACCAATGGTGGAGCAGGCTCCGTGGTGCTTGCGCGTGAGCGTGTGTGCGTGCACTGGAAAACGCACACGTGCACGGGCTCGTGTGTACACATGCGTGTGCTAGGAAAATGTGGGCACGCGTGCACATTTGCGTGCGTGCGTGTGCACAGACGTGTGCAGGGACTGCTGCTGAGGGCACTGCAGTAGGCGAGCACCCTTCTCGGAACCCGTGGGGCAGGGTGTCTGCTGATCTGTCTTCTCCTTTGACGTCATGTCATGGGCTTTAGAAATAGCCGGGGACGTGCCATGCACACGGCGCAAGAGGCCCAGAGTTCCTCTGAGAAATCCTGGTGACCACATGCCTGCACCAAGCACATCTGCAGGGAGCCATGTTGGTGCACCTGCGGTCAGGTTGGGTCCGGGCAGCTGTGCGCAGGGTTCCACGCTACCTCTGAGCTCAGCGCCACTCGCCCGATGCCTGGGAACGGAGACTTCTCTCAGGATCAGCGGAGTTGAGGGGCGCTGGGTGGCTCAGTCGGTTAAGCATGTGACTCCTGATTTCAACTCAGGTCACGATCTCTCACGGTTCGTGAGTTCGAGCCCCAAGTCGGGCTCTTTGCTGTCGGTGCGGAGCCTGCGTGGGACTCTCTCTCTCTCTCTCTCTGCCCCTCCCCGACTCATGTGCGTGCACATGTGTTTTCTCTCTTCCTCTCAAAAATAAATAAACATTAAAAAAAAAAAAGATCTACGGAGCCGATTAGGTAGTGAACATCCCTCGGAAGGAGGTGGCTAACACGTTTATGCCCACTTGCCCACTTACCCACTTAGAGGGAGCAGGCCTTTGAGGATGAGTTAAGAGAGACAAAGAAAAGTCTCCAAAACCGTAAAAACCAAACCAAAGCCACATCGGAGACCAACAGAAAGGAAACAAACACCAGCTGAGTGCCTGCCATGTCTCATGAGCGCTCACAGATTCAAAGAAGAAAAAAAAAAAGATTATTATGTTTTTGGAAAACGGTGCTGCAGAGCTTGATTCGTTGGGGGAAAATCATCAGCCTAAATAACACAAGCAAAAGTAGGTACCACAGAGGATACTGAAGGGGGTGATTTTTTTTTTTATATTGTGAGGCATCTTAGTGAGTAAATGTTTTCCTACAATATTCATAAATGCCACTAACACCCCAAACCAGCAACGTTTAACTCATTTGCAGCTGGTTCTGTGTCATATTTAAAGTGAATCATTTTGCGGCGTTCGGGGGCTATGACAAGCCGGGTGTGGTAGGAAGAACTTCCTTGGATGTCGGGGTGGGACGCGGAGAACGAGGCTCGGCGGCGCTCAGGGGCCCGGGCGGCCGCCTCCCAGCCACGACCCGCGCCGGGGCTGACGGGTCCGAGCCAGGGCCCGGTACCCGAGAAGGGTCCTTATGGACGGATCGCTCAGACCTGTGGGCATCACGCGAACAACCAGAGGCGGGCCTCTGTGCCAGAGCGCTTATGGAGAGGAGACGTGCGGACATCGGCACAGAAACACCAGCATCGGTAACTCTGGGCGCAGCGTTTACGGAGGGTCCTCTCTCCGCCAGCGCGCGGCAGGGACCCGCACTCCCGGTCTTCACGGACGACCCGGTGCCTTCTGCAGACAGCTGGAAAGGGATGCACGGTGGACGAAAGCGGCCGTTGGGAAGGGACACACGCGGAAAGAGCCCAGTGCCTCCCCGGGCAGGCTTGTTCCTGCCGCGGGTCCCGCCCGACAGCGAGGCCGCCTCCGAGGGCCGCGTGTACTCGCTGTCACTCGGCAGCGGCCCGGCGGCCGCGGCCCAAGTCAGGGGCACCGGTCTCAGCTCCGTGCGGTTTCTTCCACAGTCAGCCGGCTCCTCAGACCTGTGCTTCCTCCGCCCCAGACGGGGGGCTTCCAACCCCCTCTGCCACTTACAGTCATGGTGTCTCCGCTTCAGTGAAGTCTTGAGTCGTACCCGGACCCCAACCCAGAGAGCAGGTGGAAGCCGAAGCCCTACCCTGTCGCCTCCGGGCAGCACGCGGGAGGGGCGTGGGCTCCTGGGGGCTGGCTGTGCGAGCTGGGGGTGAAGGGCCCTCGGCCGTCTCGGATCTGCTGGAGGGGCCGGAGGCCTGCGGTTGAAGTGCCCTGAGCCCAGCAGACCTTCATGGAGCCCCGTGTGCCAGGCTCCGGTGGGGGGCTGGAGGCACGGGGTCTGTGCCTGGAAGCAGCTGTCCCCTGGGCAGGTGGTTGGCTGGGGTGGACTGTTTGCCACAGTAAATTCAGTGCTGCCCTCTCGGGGTCCGTGCCCCCTTGCGATGGGGACTAAACGCCACCCACGGGGACAAAGTCCGCTTGTCCCGCCCGCGGATCGAAGTGGTGTAGGGTCAGTGACAGGTGTCAGGGGGAGTGTGGATTACGAGAGGCCTCGCGCTTGAACGGTGCACAGCCGCGGGGTCCTCAGGCCCCAGCTGGCCTCCCGCTCGCCAGCCGGCAGGCTGTTTACCAGCTGCCACTGGAGACGGCCCCTGGCGTCTGGCCTCGAACAGCAGCGCCTCCCAGTGGAGCCCAGCCCAACCTGCTCCTTTACGGCATCGAGAGACAGATGGTTGAGGTCCCAGCACCGAGTGTCGGGCCGGTTTCTCACGCAGCGAGCCATCCGTGACTCTGAGCAAGCGGCTTGACCCCTCAGCAGCGGTTCCACGGTCTGTGAAATGGAGCCGGCGGGTCCTGCCCTTCCCAGGCTGTTGTAAGAGTCAGGAAGGGACTCTGCACCTCGAGCTTCTAAGTGCAAGGTGACGGTGGAAATACCAGCCTCAGAAGGACGGGGTCTGGAAGGCTGAGCCTCTTCGTGCAGATGGGGTTTGCCGTAAGGATGCGGGGTCTCCCCGACGTCCATCCACTTCTGGAGGTTTCCTGCAGTTGAGGTGGGGGCTGCAGGCTCCGTGACGTGAGAGGCACCGTGGTCCAGCCTCGAGCATCCAGGGTGCTGGCGCCCTAGAGAAGGTGCTGGAACGCTGGCTCTACAGCCAGACCCGCGACCACATCGTGGCCCACGCCCTTGGGTGAGACTTTCGTCCTGAGAAGCGGCTTCCTTGTTTGTACAATGGCTATGCTGCACCCCGACTCTGTACCCCCTGCGGGGCACATGACGTGGAAAGGAGACAACAGAGGTCGAACTTCGGGAGCGCCCCGAGTTGCGGCTCCCGATAAAATACCCCTTCCTCCCAGGAGGGTCAGCTGCCAGCTCGGCACGGAGACTTCCTTCCCAGCGTGACGTCCTACGGGGCCGGGGACAGCTCTGCATTTCTCCGTGCCCCAACAGCTACTTCACATGGGAGCCTACGTAGCAACAGGGCTTGGCCAAGGCATTTAGAGTGTTTACTGTTCTGGGCTGTAAATGCTTTAAATAAGGAGAATAAACGAGTCACACAAGTGTTCTGGGTCAGGGCAAGAACCCGCAGGTGTACGTGGGGCTCGCCCCTCCCTCCCCGCTCCCTATTTGCTATCGCCATCGAGACGGGGTCTCCGATAAAATCAGCAGGCACGGAGGGGGCTGAGCCTGGTTACTAACAGGGGAGATGCTCCTTGTCAGGCACACTCCACCTGCCCGCGGAGACGGGGGCGTCCCACCCCTCCGTGAACGCGGCGGGGGCTCTCCGGATCCAGAGGCGGGACACAGCCTTCTTCCCTGGTGAGCGGGAAGGGGCGGGGTCCGTGCTCAGCCAGGGGGGGACCCGAGGCACTGTGGTTCAGGAACAATCAGACTCGGCTCTTCTGGTGGCTGACGGCCCTGCCGACGGCCACGTAACTCGTGACACCCTGGCAGCCGGCCCCGAGCCTCTCTGCCAGGCACACCTGGGACACGTTGTTAGATGTAAGGTCGAGTGCCCGGGTTCCGAGGAACCTGGAAATGAAAGCCACAGCTCCAGGGTGTCTGGGTGGAACAGGGCCGGGCTCGTTAGCTGGACGGGCAGAGAGCATTTATTTCCACCCAATCAACACATCTGCCTGGAAACAAACAAGGTCCAAACAAGCACACGTAGGTCACGGATGATGTGTGGGGGTCTCCTTCATCCAAGCTCTTCCAAATTCTGGGGGTTTTTAATTTATTATTATTTTTTTAGAGTTTATTTACTTTTGAGAAAGAGAGTGTGTGAGCAGGGGAGGGGCAGAGAGAAAGGGAGACAGAATCTGAAGCTCCGAGCGGTCAGCACAGAGCCCGAGGCGGGGCTCGAACCCACGAACCGTGAGATCGCGACCGGAGCCGAAGTCGGACGCTCAACCGACTGAGCCCCCCAGGCGCCCCCAATTCAGTTTTCCTCAAAGAGAAACAAAGTCAGGCTCCCGACAACTTCTAATCACACTCACACACTCCCCCATGCGTGCCCTCTGCCCGTGTAAGTGCCCCACCCTCTGCTCGGAGACGGAAGCCGGGCACCAACCAGCTCCCAGTGTGCGACGTCCAGGGTAAGCAGACCCACGGGCCACAAAGCAGCGGTTCGCGGCGCCGGGCAGGGGCAGGGGGCGTGGCTGCCGGCGGGGACGACGAACCTGCCGGGGAACCAGACAGCGGTGGTGGACCCACCGGGCTGTGAATGGGCCACACGCTACTGATCGTGCCCTTGCAAAGGATGACTGTCACGGTATTCAAGTTACATCTCGATAAAGTGATCTAAAAAAGCAAAGAGGGGCGTGGGTGCGCCCGTGCCAGATGGCCCAGGTGCCAATCCCGCTCCGCCACGTATGGCTTCGAGACTCCGGGCAAGCCACGAGCCTCCCTCATGCCCTGCTCTCCTGGCCCGCCACGCTGCCCGTGCCACGCACGTGCGCAGGCCGCAGACGAGCACGCAACTTCCTGTCGGCCGCTTATGGTTAGCTGTTTGCAGCGAGGGGCCCCTGGACCCGGGGTGGTAGAGACGCCCGCTCCGTGGACGCCCCTGAACACTCTCCACACATTTGTTCCACAAACCCCCCGCACCAGACGTTTCCAGCTCACGGTCACCCCTTCCCTGTGGCTCCCCGTGTCCTCCCTCCCCACCGCATCCCGACTCGTGCACAACCCCCCTTTCGTGAGCTCTCCTTCCAAGAAGAGCCTCACTGCTGTGCCCGGGACCTCTCCTCTTACTTCCGTGGAGGGGAACTTCACGTGACACAAAACGAGGCATTTCAGAGTCCGGTCCTGTGGCATTTAGGGCAGCCACAACCACTAGCTCCCTCGACTTCCAGAATATTCTCGGCACCCCAAAAAGAGGCCCCGGGCCCATCAGCAGCCACTCTCTGCTACGGACTGAGTTATGTTCCCCCCCATATTCACTCCAGAGCCCCAACCCCCACTGGGACGGCAGCTGGAGATGGGCCTTCACGCAGGTGATTAAGGTTAAATGGGTCACGGAGGGGGTCAGATAGGACTTCCGTCCCTCCAAGAAGAGGAAGGGACACAGAGCTCTCTCCACGTGCCCGCAGAGGAAAGGCCACGCGAAGACACAGTGAGAAGGGGGTCCTCACCAGGAACTGAATTTGCTGGCACCTCGATCTTGGACTTCCAGCCTCCGCGAGTGTGAGACATTAACATCCTTTGTTAAGGCCCCCAATCCGTGGTATCTTATTATGTGGCCTGCGCTGACCCAGACGCGCCCACTCCCCCTTCTCCCCAGCCCTGGAAGCGAATCAGCTGCCTTCTGGCTCCGTGGGTCTGCCTACTCAGGATGTTTCACACCAGTGGAGACGCGGGACACGTGGCCTTCTGTGACTGGCTTCTACCCACCACGTGTCATTACTTCGAGGACCATCCACGTTGTAGCAGGTGCCAGTGATCTGTTTTCCTTTATGGCTGAGTGATACCGTGTCGCCTCTATGGGCCACACTTGGGTGTCCCTCCCCTGTTGGTGGACATCCCGGGCATTTCTGCCCGTGGCTATCGTGAATGAATAGCGTTGCCGTGAACGTGGGTGCCCACGCACCTGTCTGAGCACCTGCCTCGAATTCTTCTGGAATCTCTTCTTTCTCAAACCCTCCAAGTGAGACTTCACGCCAGCTCCCATCAAGGTGCCCGGTGCCGTGCACGCCGCAGAGGGGAGCGGTCGACGTGCGGCTTTTGCTGACTACCCCCCCTTCCTCCTGGCCACGCTCGTCACGGCTCTGTCGGGGTGCCCTCTGGCCTCCCTCCAGAGCCATCCCTGGAAAGCCTGGCCCATCACGTCGCGTCTCCGTCGAAACCCTCCAAGGGCCCACGTGTCAGAACGAATCCCCGAGTCTCACTGTGGCCCCCGGGCCCCTCCGGTCACCCCCGTGATCCTCTCCCCAGCACGCTCCAGTCGTGACGCCCTCCTCGCCAGAGGCCCTCACCCCGTGTCTGCCCTCCCCTCCCCGGCGCTCCGGCCCCCGACCCCCTGCTCCACACCCCACCCCCAGCAGCTGCCTTCTCCCTGCTGCTCACGGCCGTAACCCTGGCTGCACCAGCACATCTCTGCCGGGTGAATGAGTCTGAGTGTCTTCCGTGTGTCAGATGCCGCTGATGGAGACGTGACTAAGCCCAGATGAGGGCACGGGCTGGTGGAGAGACAGACACGGAACAGATCATCACAACAGAGTGGGCTCGGCTGTGACGGGGACGTGTCACGCGCCGCGGGAGCGACCGCGGGGGTCGGGAGCCAGGAGGGCTGTGTCGGAGGTGCGGAGAGGCGGGGCCGTCCCCCCTGGGTCTTGCGGGACGAGTAGGAGTCCGGCAGAGGGACGAGGAAGGGAAGGGCGTCCCAGGCAGGAGACACAGCACACAGACCCAGAGTATGGGAAACACTGGCGGCTTTTCACACGGGCAAGGAGTTGACGGGCTGGTGTTATTGACGATGACAATTCCTGTCAGCAACTCGTGCTGCCCACGGACCGTCTCGTCAAATACTCAGTCCGACCCTGTGTGGTGGGGACAGGGATCTTCGTTTTAAGGATGGGGAAACTGAGGCCTTGGGAGGCCCCACCCCGTTCCAGAAGCCTCACAACTACTGGGAGCAGAGGGCAGGATGGGGTCGGGGCTTGCGTGGCCCCCACGGGCTCCTGGGAGCGGGGAGACGCGTGGGCCCCGAACAGACACGGGTTTGCCCTCTGGCCCTTCAAGGTACAGTCTGTGGAGCCCTGGCCTAGGGGAGGGCGACGAGGCGGGGCAGGGGAGCCAGGGGCCGGCGTGCCCACGGGGAGCGGGGCTCAGGAAAAGGGGCCGGTGTGGGGCCGGGGAAGACAGCCGTGCCGAGAGAGGGTCAGGCGGGGCCAAGGTTGGCTCGGCTCCCATGCAGGAAGTGACGGAGAGGAGAGACACAGGAGGGGAGGGCGACTCCCCCAGCAGCTGCTACCCCGGGCACCTCTGCTGGGTCCAGCTTGCGCCCGGCCACGGGGCCACCAAGAAACGGAGCACAGCTGTGTCTCACCATTGACACGCTTCCTGCAGAAGGCAGGAGCGTAGTGAGAGGAGACAGAGGAGGAGCAGCCAGAGCTGGGAGTCGGTCAGCGGGGAGAGGGCGGGAGGAGGGCACAGGGCGGGGAGGCGGAGGGCGGGGGTGGGGGGGATGCTGGGCAGCAGGCACGGAGGCCTGGGCCCGACGGGGCACCGTGAATGCAGGATCTTCTAAGAGAGCAGGTATGTGAGCTAGTCTGCTCGGGAACCTTCTGCCTGACGCGTCTGAGCAGGTATTCAAGAATCAGAATGATTAAAACCTGAGAGATGTTGAAGGCACGTGTGAAGGCCACCCTTAAAAGACGTGCCTAGAAGCCCATCTTGTGATGAGTGACGGGGAGCGAGGAAGGACAGCCAGGCTCTCCTTGCCCAGTGCGGCCACACCTGTGCTCGGCTGGCGACACCCGGTCGAGCTGAAGTCCAAGTGCCCCGGGGACAGGCAGCCCTTCAGCTGTGTCCTTGCCGAGGGTCCAGTGGGCCAGGGCCGGGCAGGGCCAGGGAGCAGGGGCACAGCCAGCGCACCTGTCAGCCAGAGGCTGTGGCACCATGGCCTGTGTCCCAGAGGCCAAGGGGCCAGCTGCCGGCCCCGCCTCCTAGAGGCCAGAGGGCAGCCTGGGGACTGTCGTGTCAGACAGCTGAGTGGCGGGCTGGCCCCGGGCCTTCCCAGTGATCACCGGGGAGAGGAGGGCCCCTAGGGAAGGACTTCCTGCCACCACTCTCCTGGGGAGGCGGCCCCGTCATGAACAGAGCGCATGCCCGCCGGGTGGCTGGGAACGGCAGGGTATTTTAAGCACTGCATGGGGGAATTCTGAGTTACCCTGGAGACGGGGCGGATGCAGGCTTCGGCGGCCACGGTGCATCTGTGCTCAGCGAGAGGCCTGTACAGAGTCTGGGCTGCAGGAGCCAACGGGCCCCATCCATCACAGAGGACGGCGTGGGAAGGGAGAAGTGGCCGTGGCCGCCCCAGGGAGGGAAGCGAGGCCCGAACCTGGTGCGGGTCTGAGGCTCGCGGGTAAGGACCCAGCCGACCCCAGCGGCAGAGGAACGGCCGTGACCCCCGGCCAAGATGGGGGAGCTCTGAAACCCCACACCTGCACTCACATACGGGCCCTGCACCACCAGCTGGTGACCGTGGGCAGGTGCGAAAGCTCATTCACTCGTCCGGGAAATAGCTCCTGAGGGCTCCGCCCCGAGCTAGTGAATGTGACTTTATTTGGAAAAGAGGTCTTTGCAGATGTGATGAAACTGAGGATCCTGGGATACCCAGTTAGACCCTGAATCTAACGGCAAGTGTCCTTGTCAGACAGAAGACGAAAGACACACAGACAGGGAGAAGCCACGAGGCCACAGAGGAGAGGTTGGAGGGACAGGGCCACGAGCCCAGGGTCACCTGGGATCCCCAGAAGCTCAGGAGGCCGAAAGGACCCTCCCTCCCCTGCCGTAACCTTGATCCAGACTCTGGCCTCCAGATGGGAGACAGCAGGTTTGCATTGTGTCAAGGTGCCCAGTGTGTGGTCCTTTGTCGCGGCCGCCCCAGGATGCTGACAGTGAGCAACGTCCAGTAAGAACATCCTTGGTCCCAGGCAGGCTCTGAGCACTTTCCAGGAGGGCCCGCTGGAGGCCATAAAGCCCTGTGGGCTCAGGGGGCACCCCTGCCACCCAGCCCGTTCTACAGATAAAGACCCAAGGCCACGGGGGTCCAGTGACCAGGACCCTCCCCCAGGAAGAAGGGGACCTACGGTCTGACTGCACGTTGCACCCGCGGACGAGGTGCCTGCTTGGCACTGGGGCCCCGTAGGGGAGGGGTGGGGTGTCATCAGAGGATGTGGCCCATGCGTGGAAGGTGCCACCTGGGCAGGTGCAGGCACGCGGCTGGCATCCCAGTGTGAGTCCACAGGGGAGGAGTGTGGGCTGCTACACTGCCTTACCTTCCAGAAGGGACCAGAAACCTCCTCTGGTTCTACTCCATCCTTATACAGACCTCAGTGACGGTGGCCACGGAACCTGCCACTCAGACGCTGGCTCAGACCCCGTCCCCCCCTCCTCGGAGCACCCTTGCTGTTCCACTCTTGTCTGTGCTGTTCCCACGTGTGCTTGGGCACTCAGCTCCAAGGCCGCGTGCTCCTTGGCAGTGGAGCTGGGCAGAGACCTGTGACGCCCACGGTCCTCCTGAGTTTGTGCTCTCACCCAGCTCCTCCCCACCCATCTCGACACGGCCCCTGCCCCAACATTTTGCCACTGACTGCTAAGGGCTGAACATCTGTGTCCCCCCAGATTCCTATGCTGAATACCCCTCACGGGGTACTGGGAGGCGCTAAGGGTGAGATGAGGTCATGGGGGGGCATCATGGGATTAGTGCCCTTGTAAGAAGCAGAGACACCAGAGCCCCCTCCCTCTGCCTCGTGGAGACACGGCGAGACCCAGCCTCCCAGACAGCAGCCTCGCAAAGGAGTTGGGACTGTGCCCCCATTTCCCGGATGGGAAAACCAACTCACGCGGGTGATTTTTGTGTGTGTGTGTGTGACCTGACTCTCAGTGCTGACGTCTTCAGGACTGCCACGCGGTGTGTCCAGGGTAGGCCGAGTCAAAAGACCCCCCGCCCCTGAAAATGAGCCGGGAGGACTAGGGTCCCTAAACTCATGCCCTTGCTGGGGTCTTGGGGACACAGCAAACTTGCAGGGAAATCTTCCTCCCAGACCACACCTGTGGGGCCTGGCCGTTCACAGAGTGGCGCCCGTGTCCTGGGGACGGGGTGGCGCAGAGGGACACACGCCTGTGTGTCAGAGGACGCCCCATCCTACCCAGGCTCCTCCTCCCCGACACCGCGGCCGTCTGTAAAGGCCTCTCTGTGCCGACTGGCCAGGGAGGCAGCCAGGCCCCAGCTGGCGGGCGGGCGCGGGACGGTCGCCAGGGTGGGGCCGCGGCCACTCCACCCACAGACTCTTACATCTCAAACGTTCAGAGGCCGGATGCTTCCAGAATCCGAGCTCTGTGGGGCCGGTTTTCCTGCGCACAGATGGCGAGGAGGCCTGTCATTTGCTCCTTGTCAGTAACAAAAGTTGGCACGTGAACGAAAAAGCAAGAAAATCCATTGGTTAATACAGCTCCCCGGCGGAAGTGCGCACGGGGAGCCGAGGGCCGGCTCTGCTCTGGCCGAGGCGGGGAAGCCCGCACGCAAGGGGGCCCGGCCTCTCGGTGCCACGGGCCTGTTGCGGGGCTCAATACGATACTGACACCCGCTCGCTTCCTCGTTACAAAGTCCTGGGAGGATGGCACGGGCCCCGAGGCCCGGAGAGGGGGGCGGGCCTTCCCAAGGCCACAGGAGGAGCGAGCTGCCGCTTCTCTAGAACCTTCCGCTGGGCCGAGGCTCAGAGCCGTCGGCCTGGCTCCCTTCTGCAGGCTCTGGCAGAGAGCTCATGTCCTGGGCTCTCCTCACGTCCTGGGTCTCAGTCCTCCCCGCCACAGAGAAGAGCCGTATCTTCTCGCAAAGCCAAGCCAAGTGTTCTTAAGCGTGCATGACAAGAGACGAGGTTCCTTGGAATAACGAATAAAGGGATTTGGTCGAGAGCCATGAATGTCCCGTTGGAACTCAATTCTAGAAGGAGAGGCTGGGGCCAGACCCCGGCACCCTGTGTCCTGATTCCCCCGTGTTTGGGGTAAACCCTCACCCGGGGTTGTGGGCCAGTAGAGTCTGAGAGCCCATGAAGGGAACCTTCTGGAAGAGACTCCTGTTTGGGTCTGCAGGGGGATAAAGGGCAGAAGGGCTCGGGGCACAGTGGCCTGCTGGGAGGGTGTCTGGCCCGGCCACGGAAGCCTCGGGGGTGACAGCAGCTTCACGCATCGTGTGGTTTCGCACAAGAGGTCTAAAAGTGTGTCCAGACCCCCAAGCGGCCACGGCTTGCATTCCAGGAGAGGCCTGGCAGAAACGCCACGGGGTTCAAAAACGCTGGGAGACCAGGCAAGAGCCTTAAACCGTAGAACCACCAAAGCTTTGGAGGGACACAGAAAAATCCTGAGCCTGCCCTAAATATAAACACGCAATCTGTTTAGTCTCTACAATGGAGGGTTGTTCTGATGTGCAGGTTAAAGGGGGGGGATGGATACGCAGCACGGCCGAGGGGCCCAGAAAGGGGTGGCCTGCGTGCGGATGGGGCTTGAGGGCAGAAGGCTTTCTCAAGGAGCCCCCCGCAGAGAAGGCCATGGAAGACGCAACCCAGAAGCCCCTGGAGTCTGCAAACCCTTTGTTCTGGTCAGTTTAGGCCCCCAAACATCCTACTACTTGAAGAAATCAGGAGCAGACGGAGGGACGGCCAGCGGGTACGCTGCCCCCATCTTCCTACAGGGGGCTGCTCATGAGAGCCCAGCCCTGGCCACACAGATCATCTCAAGACCGTGTGCAGGGGTGCGGGAGGACGGTGCTGATGGACCAAATGGCCACCTTGCCAGAAAATACAGTGCTCTTTGGAGGACGTGGTCATTTATGGTAAACTGACAGGGAAATAGCCACTACATGCCCTCCAGTGATGTCCAGGGTCATACAGCTGATGGGAGGCTCCAAGGTCTATGCACTGCCCATCAGCCTGCCCAGGCCACCGAGAGGGCCCTGCTACCATCCCCAAGGAGAAATAGGACGGACTCTACTTTCCAAGGCAGGGAAGGGGTCTGTGGTTTGATTGAAGGGCTTTGGAGCAAGCACCGAGACCAAAGAGTGTTCAAACAGCCCTCAGGATTCAGATGAGCAAGGCTGCCGAGTTCCTCCAGCCAAGGCATTGGCTTTTCCGCCATCTTGGTTCTGACGCCTGGTGGGGGCCACGTCCCGCTTGGCTTATTAGCCAATGACCTAGTGGGGTGGGTGTGTCTGTGTCCATCAAGGGAACTGACTGACCAATGACCAAGCCTCAGAGCACGTGCATTTGGGATGCACACAAACTATAGACCCTCACCTGATGTCCTTCTCCCTCCCTCCTCTCTCCTCTTCCCAGAAGAATGCATAAGGGCAACAGGGACTTTCTCTCTTCACTTCACCTTGGGAGAAACTGCCCTGAGGGCAGGGGCGCAGACACAAGCCTTTAACCCCAGGCCGCCCTTTTCACGCAGTCTCTTGGCCTCTGTGGCCCACGTGAAGAAACTCTGTGTTCTCTTCTGCTTTGGTCCCACAGTCTAAGCTTGCAAGGGTGACATCAGCCAGGGTTAAGCGGGTCCCACAGAGGCTGCAAAGGGCTGAACTGTGTTCCTCAAATTCCTATGCCAAAGCCCCAATCCCCAGCACCCTAGAATGTGACCATATCTGGAGACGGGGCCTTTGCGGAGGTGACTGAGGCAAAACGTGGTCACCGGGGTGGGCCCTGATCCCGTGTGACCGGGGTCCTTGTAAGAAGAGGGGATCAGGACACCGACACGCACGGAGGGACGGCCCCATGAGGACACAGGGAGAGGACGGCCGTCCACACACAAGGAGAGAGACCTCGGGAGGCCCCGGCCCCGCCCACGCCTGGACCTTGGGCTCCAGGCTCCAAGACGTGGGACAGTGAATGTCTGTCATTTAAAGCATCCATCTGCGGTGTTTTGTTACAGCAGCCCAAGCCCACTCACATCCCCTCACTCCTGGCAAGGCCGCCCAGGCCTCAGAGTCCATTTATTTTTAATTTTTTAGCTGCTGTGATAATTGTTTATTTGCACATATCGCGTAGCAAGCACTTCACACACATTTCTTTATGCCTTCTGATAATCTTTCAAAGGAGCACAATCAAAGACGTGCGTTTTATGGACGGAGCACCGAGAACTCCGAGAGCGCAAAAGACGGAGGCAGGACAGGAGCCCAGGTGAGCCGGATCACCGTGGCCCTGACCCCTCGGCTTTACCAGCGATTCCCTGGCGCCTAAGGAAAGTCCTCTCTTGATCCTGGGCACTGTTGGTGGGAATGTAAACAGGTGCAGTCACTATGGAAAACAGTATGGAGGTTCCTCAAGAAGTTAAAAATAGAAATACCATATGATCCAGCAATCCCACTCCTGGGAATATATCCAAAGGAAACGAAATCATTATGTCGTCGAAAATACCCACACTCCCATGTTCACTGCAGTATTATTCACAACGGCCGAGGTATGGAAACAAGCGAAGTGTCGGTGGATGAGCGTGTCAGGGAGACACGGCATATACACACAATGGAATATCACTCAGCCTTTGCGACAACATCGACGGACCTGGGGCGCTGTGTAAAATCGGCCAGACAGAGAAAAACAAAGACCAAATGGTTTCATTTATATGTGGAATTAAAAAAAAAAAAAGGCAGAACTCCTAGAAACCACAGAAACGCGGTTGCGAGGGGCTGGGGAGGGTCGGGGAATCAGGCTGGTCCGAGGACACGATCCTTCAGTCGTAAGATGAATAAGGCCCTAGAGGTCTAACTGTAACAAGGTGCATAGAGTTTAAAGCGTTGTACTGCGATCTGCTAAGAAAGTAACACTTAAATGTTCTCACCAAAAAACCCCCAAACGAACCCAAAAGGACGTGGGTAAAGTGATGGATGTGCTGACGGACCCAGCGGGGGGAACCCTTCCGACCATGTGTACGAACATCCAATCATCACAGCGTATACGTTACACCCCATACAGTTTCATGATTTTTTTTTAAGTAGGCCCCACACCTTGCACGGGGCTTGAACTCACGACCCTGAGATTCAGAGCGGCGTGTTCTACCGACTGAGCAAGGCAGGCGCCCCTCATGGTTTTATTTTTACTTGAAAAAAAGTCCCCTTCCACTCAACCCTAGACACGCTGTGCCTGGAAGGTCCCCTGCACTTCGAGTGGCTGCATTTTATGATGGGCCAGCTACCACGTGGGCAAGCGAGGATGATCTCTTCCAACGTCAGGACAGGAGGTCTGGAAATCCTTTCGGAGGAAGTGCTGCCACAGGAATTAGGGACGCGTAGGTCAGAAAACAAAAAGTGGGGAAGGAAATATACCAAAATGTCAACTCTCTGTTTCTTAAAGGTGAAGTAACAGGTGATTTTTATTTTTTAAAGATGTTTTGTACGAGGAACATAATATTTCTGTAATAAGAAAAAAACACCTTCATCCGTGTTAAAAGAAAAAACTTGGTGGTCTATCCCCAGCACCTGGAACAGTGCCTGGCACATAGTAGGTGCTCAGTGAATAGAAAGAAAGACTGGGTTTCCCTGAACCTCCACCCTGCATTCACATGAACGAAAACTCTAAAAACCCATGGCACTGGGTTCTGTTGATGACCCACCAGGGGCGGGAACATAGCCTAGGTACTCAGTAAATGCTGGGGCATCATCCCGATCTCTACTCAGTGTCCTGTGGCCTGAGATTCACCCAGGGTAGGACCACCTGGCCTTTCTCTCCAGTCCCTGAAGCCTTGGTGTTCTTTTCCAGGTCTTGTACGATCCACAGTTGTAAACGGATCCCCTTTCCCCCCCCCCCCCCCCCCCCCTGCCCAGTTCGATAGGCTCGGGCAACAGCATCGGCCAGCCCGAGTTATTTTTAATCACATGATTACCCGGGGTCTTTTGTCACTTAAACAATTTAATTGGAGCTGCAGCATGGGTAGAGCATAGCTGCTAGAGCCAATGTCAGCTGGCATATCCTGGCAGCACCAGACAGCGGGAGCTTGTCCCTGAAGCCAGCCCCTCCCCCAGGGATGCTCCAGGCATCCAAAGCCAGTCTGGGCCCATTAGGCAGATGGCAGAGAGCTGAGTCCCTCCACTGAGAGGACGTTCCCAGAGGACCTGCAGGTAAGGGCAAATGAGGATTGCATGGGTTGGCCATGGAGACAAGTCACAGGTGAAGACTATCTTGATGGGCCATAAAGTAGAAGGGAGGGAGTTTATCTGTTCAGTCATTCATCTACCCACCACCCTGTCCATCCATCCATCCATCCATCCATCCATCCATCCATCCACCCATCCACCCATCCACCCATCCATCCATCCAATCGCCTATCTACTCAACCACCCATCCATCCATCCTGTACATTCATCCATTGTTCACTCACTGTGCACCGACCAGGTACTTTGTTCCACTTTCAGACCCACTCAACTTCCCAGAGGTGTTGCCTACTCATCCACCCACCTCATCATCCATCTAAATATCCATATATCCATCCATCCATCTGTCCATCTATACGTTCATCCATTGATCCATCTACCATCTATCCGTCTATCCATCCATCCACCATCTATCCATCCATCCATCTACTATCTATCCATCTAAATATCCATCCATC
>NC_064808.1:2004383-2019502 GCF_023721935.1 Panthera uncia | reverse complement strand
TATCCATCCATCCATCTACTATCTATCCATCTAAATATCCATCCATCCATCATCTATCCATGTAAATATCCATCCATCCACACACCATCCATCTATCCATCTGCCTACTATCTATCCATCTAAATATCCATCCATCCATCCATCCATCCATCCACTATCCATCTACTATCTATCCATCTAAACATCCATCCATCCATCCATCCATCTATCCATCCATCCTCCTCTGGGCTAAGGAAATTCACCTCATAGGGTCAAATGTTGCCTGCTGCTACTCCATCCATCTACCTAAGCAGCTGCAAGTTCTGACCACTTCCAAACACTGGAGGCAACTGCTCCATCCCTAAGCCACACCCTCCGTGGCTTTAGTTCTCTCTGCAACAGAGCCCCTACCCCCTTCTCCTGGAGGCCTGCTCATCCCTCAAAACCCAGGGCGAGAGTCAGCCCTGCTGAGAGGTCATGGCTCTCTAGGCTCTATTCTCTCCTGAGGTCCACAGTCTGGCCTTGAGCCCACAGGGCTGGAGGACAGGGCCGAGGGGTCCCTGTCCCTCAGGTCACTGCACAAAGTAGAAGCTTCGGACGCTTTTCTAAGGATCGAATATGGTCTCTCTGCCCGAATCTGGGCCTATTTTTGGCAGATTTCTTTCACTAGGAACCACCTAAGACCAAATATGAGGGCGGCCTGGGGCCCCAATTTCAGAAACCGCACTCCAAGGCAGGGCACCCATGTGCGTTGTCACCCATGTTGCAGAACCCCCAGCCTGACAGAGAGGCAGGCCTGGCACGGGGAAGGAACGCTAGCACTAATCTGCTTTGGCTCAAAAGCACACACGCTTGGAGCAGTCTGGCCACAGCCGCCCGGCCGGGCAGCACGGCTCACTGGCCACCCGCGATAAGCAGCGAGGGCGAGCTGGCCCGGACAAAGCTCGGCTCTGCCTCCCCACACAGGTGTGACCGGAACTGATAAGAGAAAAGAAGTTTGTCTGGGGCTGGGAGTGGAGAACTCACACCTCTGAGGACCTGTACGCGTTTTACGAGCCCTGTTCGTAGCCTGGAGTCCCGGCCTCCTGGCATCTCTGACTCTCCAGAAGCTTCAGGCACATTTGGCCTGAACGTTCGCACGTGGCTACGGAGCTGACCAGACCTGAGAGGGAATCGGAGCCTGGGAGGGCGGGGAGGGCGCCCCGAGAAGCAGTGCGCACCTGCCTGGCTCAGTGTGCAGATGCAGAGAGTGGGGTGGGGGTGGGGGGATCCCGGAGCGGCACGCTCAGACGAGGGGAGGAAGCTGTGGGGGGTGGAACCCCAGAATCGTGTCAGGACGTGCGAGTCTGCGTCCCCCAAATGCATATGCGGAAACCCTAATCCCCAGTGTGATGGTGTCAGGAGGTGATCAGGCCACGAGATCCCACTGACGGGATCGGTGCCTTCAAGAGGGAAGACAAGGAAGGGAATTCTCTCCGCCCCCCACCCCTCTCTGTCCTGCGACGACACAGCAAGAAGGCGGCCATCTGCAAACCAGGCCTCCAGGCCTGCAAACCTCCACCCTCCGGGACCGTGACAATAAATGTCTCGTGTTTCGTGACAGCGTCCACGGCTGACTGATACAGAAGCAGATGTGATTAGCAGCCGGCACTGTATCTGGCAAACGTCGAACTCTGGGGCGAGCGCAGGACTGCGGCAAGATCGCGGGGGCAGGACTCCCCGCAGGAGCGGGCAGGGCGGCACTCCCCCTTCTCCACCTTCTTCCGGAAGCTCAGACCCCGGCCAGCTCTGCCCGGCTCCCCGTCCCCTGGCCGCCACGTCTAGAGGGTTCTGGCTCACAAACGTCTCTCCGTCACGTCTCCTGCCCTCCTTTCCGACAGGGCCGCAGACTCTCTCCGTGGCCCCCCGAGGCCCCGCAAAAGCCCCGTTCCACCTGGCCTGAGTCGTCGTCCTAAAACGCCCATCGGACCACACGCCACCCCCTTCTTCCGGGGGAGTCTTTGCGCAGGGCCCCCTGGCCCACAGCATGTGCCGTGGCCACGCTCAGCACCCCCAGATGTGCTCCCACGGGAAGAGATGGGAGGGACCAGGAGGGAAGACCTGGGCCGGCTTGTTCATGCAGCTGCCAAGTGTCCACCCTCCCAGGCCGCTTGGGGCCCAGGCCCAGTGCAGGCGTCTGCCACGGCCCGGGAAGGCCCTGCCCCCCGGGGGCCCCCATGTAGA
The DNA here is from genome assembly GCF_023721935.1 of Panthera uncia. Lineage (NCBI taxonomy): Eukaryota > Metazoa > Chordata > Mammalia > Carnivora > Felidae > Panthera > Panthera uncia. The sequence continues at coordinate 2,017,300 of NC_064808.1, read as the reverse complement.
GCCTTCCTGGACACCGAGGCCCCACGCCCAGGAAACCCTCCAGGCCTGGGCCCTCACCAAAGCAGAAGCCACCTCCTGTGTCTGTTCTGTGAGCCTGGGGCTGGCAACACACTCCCCCCACCGTCCTGCTCCTTTCCACGTCCCTAGCGTCTGAAGGGCCACAGCGGAAGGGGTGCAGCCCCTGGTCCCTTCCAGCAGCCAGCACCCACCTGGCCACGCCCCTGCACGCAGCCCGTGGTGGTGGCGCAGTGGTGACGGCTGGGGCGTGGGCCAGCCCCGTCTCAGGGCCCGATGCCCTGTGCCACTGGAATACCCTCCGGGTCACATCCCTTCCTGCCGGGTCAGAGCCCCCGGGGCCACACGCCCACAGGCAACGCCAAGCACCACCCATGCCCCCCGTCCAGGCCGGGCCCCCCTTGCCCCCACCCTGGGCAGCGGTAGCTGCTTTCCACAGCCCGGAATCTCGGGGTGCTTCGGGGTCCTCGGTGAGAGACAGAGCACATGGAGGGGTGACAGCCAGACCAGGTACGACAACAGGACCTCGACCCATGATCTGCAGGAACCGGTTCTGCAACCGAACACAAAGCTCGGTACAAGGAGTCCCACACAGCCGGGACTTAGCAGATCACGGACTTCTGCCTTGTTTCCAACCCAGGACCGACCGGAGAAGGCCCAGCACGCTCCCTCGAGTGGGCACATGGGCCCGCCAGGCACATCACTGCTTGTTCTCATCTGGGCGGTCTCTGTCCGTCTCCACACTGGCCCTGGGCACCCGATCTCCCACGTGACCTCCCCCCTACCGAAGCAGCTGGTTTCTGTTCTCCCATATAGACTGGCTGATGGCTGCCCATGACCCTGTCAGATGAGTCGCCCCTCCTGGAGGAGGAAGGAGGGTGGGCAGAGGGTGGCCCGCATGATGGGCTGGGGGCACCGGGTGGGTCAGGACAGGGGGCCCCCGACATGGGGTCAGGCCCTCACTCTTCTGGGCCTGATAGTGGAGTGGGCTGAATGGTGGCCCCCCAGACAGACAGAAGTAGGCAGACCTCGCAGGTCAAAGGTCCACCTGACTGCACATCATCTCACCCACCCGCCCATTTTACAGGCAGAACAATCAGAGGCTAAAGGACTCGCCCAAGATGGAGCGTCAGGCAGAAACCTCCTAGGCCCTGGGTTCCCGGCTCGGTGCCCAGCCCACTGCACCACACGGCCCGGGATGCCCTTCCCGCCCCGTCCAGGCTGCTCCCAGGAGGCCCACAGCAGACCCAGCCGTGCTCGGAGATGCAACAGCCCAGCCCAACAGCGGTGGCCTCACCCCAGATAAAAGGCCCCATGAGACGACAGTTCTGGTTGCTGGTGACGTGCGGCCCCGTGGAGGGAGCCCTTGGACCACGAGGTCCCCGAGCGTGAGCAAATCAAGGGCAAGCATCCATCCTCCAGAAAACGTGGTTGCTCGGTCCTGCCCTGCAGCTCCGGGCGGATGCCTCGCCAACCTCAGCTGTTGCCTGGAAGGAGGCCGGAGGACACAGCCCCGAATCAGGGGGGACCAGTGCTTGGAGCGGGGCTCGCGGGCAGCTGCTCCAACGGCCAGACCTGACAGACCGCCTTCAAGATGAGTATTTTGTGACACTGTCCCATCGTCTCCCGAATTGAGGTTGACCGAGAACACACCCTCCCCGGATACGCGACCTACGCAACACGACGTCTTCCAACTGTGAGATGCCGGTGGATTAGAAAGCAGTAGTCCACGATGAAATCACCTGCACTTCAACACGAAACGCCTACACCTATACATAGAGCCCCCATGACCGTGTCGGCCACACATGCAAAGTAAGCAGGTGACTCCCGTCCCGCCGGCATCCAAGTGCAGGAAAGCTCTCGGAAAAGTTCCAAATCCCAGCCCTGCATGGGAAGGTTCTGCGCTCAGCTCAGCGCACAACTGTGGTGGCACACGTGACAGGGTGACACCCATAGCCCTCTGCACAGGAAGGACGATATCCAGCACCCCCACAGCCATCACCTCAGCATTATTCCAAAGACTCAACAGGAGGAGTCAGGTGGGCACAGGGGGTGAGTTTTCATCTCGTGGGGCTTTGCCCGGAGGGCACGGGACAGCACAGCAGGCAGAACCCAGTGGAAACCGCCCCTCTTCTGGCTGGAGGGATGTGGGAACAGAGCTTAGGCAGGTGTGGCTGGTACCGAAACGTGCAAGGAGAGTTTGGAGGGAAGACCGCCACAGGGAGGAAGTCCCCAATTCTGGGTACATCTGCAGGCGTTTCGGGCTGACTTTGAACCTTGTGACAAAACTGAAGTCAGAAGCAACAGATCATTGACCTTGGTATGGACCCACGGAAGCTGAAATGCAGCTTACAGTTCAAATCCAACTGGAAGAACCATCAGCTGAAACAACACATGAAGATTCCTCAGAGGAATATAACAGAACCCAGAGCCTATGCAACAGTGTGCTCACAATGCCAAGCAAGCAACCCAAGACTGCCAGGAAAACAGGTCCCGTTCTCAAGAGAAAAGACGACTAACAGACACCAAGCTTGAGGTGATGTAGATGCTGGCACTAGGAGACAATGGCTTCAATGCTGTTATTACGGCTCTTTTGCCGAGGCAAGGGAGCTGGGGCTGATACGCGCATATGAAAGAACTAAGCGTACATTTCAGAACTAAAAAACGTATCTGAAAAAAATTCAATGTAGAGTCTTAATAATACAATGGAGATCACAGAGAAGAGTCAGTGAACTTGAAGACAGATCAATGAAGGTATCCAAACTTAAAGAAAAGAGGAGAAAAAGATTTAAAAAAAAAAAAGAGCATTAGAGATTCAAAGGCCAGAATAAAACGATATACAAGAATCGGGTAATCAGAGTCCCAGAGAACGAGGCAAAAAAAATAAATAAATACTTCAGGAAACAATGTCCTCATTACACATAAAATTTCTTTTGCTGTGTGAGGTGATGGATGTTAACTAGAGATATTGTGGTGATCATTTCACGATATACACAAATATCAAATCATTATACTGTACACCTGAAACTAAGCTAATGCTACAGGTCGATTATTACTTAATAAAAGACAATGAAAAAAAAATGGATGCAGACTTCCCAAACTTGATGAAAGAAATAAAGACCGGCAAGGGGTTTTGGTTCCTGGAAAGTTCCAGTAACGTGTGCGCTCTGCCGAGTCTCGCCCAGCGAATGCAGTTATAAAGCTCGGACAGACGCAGGAGCGATTATCTGAGGACTAAAGGACACAACAGCAGGCAGACTGGGGAAGGAGAGCGGACTTCAAACACCATTGAACAAACGGTCAGCTTCCCATTTATTGTTTCCTTTGGGTACAACCTGGCTGGACTCAAAGGCAGCCAGAAGACCTGGGAAAGCGTAAAGAGTGTGTGCAAGCCAGAAGACCAAGTGTGCATAAAAACAGCTCACGAAGGGCTTTTGCTTTTTAACCCGAGGAGGAGAACAAGGAAATGCCCGTGTTCAGCGTGCATGGGGGGAGGGGTGTCCTCCTTCATGTTCTCTCTGGCATCTCCTCCCCCCTGCAGCCCCAGGACACGCCGGGGTGGCACAGAGGCCACTGACGATGGGCGAGCATGCAAGGACTCAGGAGCTGTGGTTCCAAGGACACGGACGAACCCCTGCTGTTCTCCTGCCACTTGGCTGCGGGTGGAATCATGTGAGCCACAAGTCACGCAAGGCAGGGAAGTTGAGGCCCCAGGTTTTTGTCTGGAGGGCTGCAACAGGGCCCCGGGGCTGGAAGGCGGCAGGGACACCGATGAGGAGGGGGCGGGGAGCGTTCCTATGAAATGGCACCGGGTGTGTGTGATCAGACCTTACACCGCGTGCCAAGGATACGGAGCGTGGAACCGCCACCAACCTCCAGGACTCGTGTGGTGGGGGGTACCTAGGCGGGGGCAGGTCTGAACAGCAAGAAAAGGTTTGGAAAACAAAACATCCCCATGGAGGGAGCCCTTGGACCACGAGGTCCCTGCGCCGAGCGTGGAACCACAATCCGTGAAAGGCTGGTTGGAACCTGGGGCCTCATCCCGACCGTTTCCAGAGGTTACTCAGCACCCAAAGAACCGTCAATGTGCTAACTCTCAAGGGGAATGAGATAAATAAAAATGACCACTGGATGGACTCAAAAGTAGAAGACGACCGAGGGAGGACTCAGTGATCTTGAACTTGAAGCCACATCGGCAGAAAATTTTCAGTCTAACAGAGAATCACACAAGCTTTGCAGAATCAAGAAGCTCACTGCATCTCTACTAGAAGAGCTCAAGAAATCCATGCCAAGACATGCCAACCTCAGACTGCTGAGAGGGAAAAAGAAAGAAAACATCCTCCTGACAGCTAGAGGAACGGGACCCGTTTCATAGAAAGAACAACCATCTGAGCGACTGCAGACTGCTCACAGAAAGCAAGCGGAAGGAAGTGAAGCCATATTTGAAGAGTGCTGTTAACCCGGAATTCTAGAGCCAGTGAAAAACTCTTGAAAGACACAAAACTTAAAGCCGGACCATCTCAGGTGAAGAAAAACCAAGCGAATCTGTCACCAGCAAACCAGCCTCTGAAGGACATTTTTTGCAACGGGATGGGGGTGACACCAGAGAGAAACCTTGAAAATCAGACACAGAAAAGGAGGAACGAAAATGGTTAAGTATGTAACAGAATATTTTTCATCTCCTACGTTCTTTAAGGTATTTATGGCCGCCGAAAGTAACAAGTATTGCGTTGTATGAGGGGGTTTTCCATACACGCAGACTTACTACATAGGACAACAGGAGAGGAGAAAAAGTGGACCAAAAAACAGCTGGGTTTTCACTTGCTGCGTGTGCGTGAAATGGTAACCACAAGGAAACTGGGGAAAGCTAAGTGTGTGTGTTGCAATCCCACAGCAACCACAACGCACAAAAAGCTATACACATGGAGCCCAACTTCAATAAGTAAATTAGAAGGGAAAAGTTAATACATTCAAATCATAAAAAAAAAATCAGGAGAGAAAAAAGAAATGGTCAGGGGGCGCCTGGGTGGCTCAGTCCGTGAAACGTCCGACTTCAGCTCAGGTCACAATCTCGCGGTTCGTGGGTTCGAGCCCCGCGTCGGGCTCTGTGCTGACAGCTTGGAGCTTGGAGCCTGCTTCGGATTCTGTGTCTCCCCCCCTCTCCCTCTGCCCCTCCCCTGCTTGCACTCTGTCTGTTTCTCAAAAATAAATAAGCATTAAAAAGAAATGGTCAGAATGGATGTAAGAAACAACACCCAATGGTAGGCGGGCTACAAGGCATCAACGTGGTCTATGGTGACATAGGTAGGTGAAAAGCACCAGCCGGCACTAGTGACCGGGGATAAACAGGGACTTTAAATAATGTCAAGAAGACCGGTTCACGGAGAAGACATGAAGTCCGGGTGAGTACTCACCCAACACCAGAACTCCAAAACACATCCAGGACCACCTGACAGAACAGAAAGGAGAAAACGGACAAGCACAATCCTACTAGAAACGCCAACACCCCCCTCTTAGCCATCAAGTAGAGGGCAAGTCAGCAACGCTATAAATACCAAAACCACACCACCAGAAGGATCTAACTGACATTTATGGAACACTGTGCCCAACATTCACAGAGCACACACTGCTCTCAGTGCATGTGGGATGTTCACCGAGGCAGACCATAGCCGGAGCCGTGAAACTAGGCAAAGAGCAAAATAAATTCAAAGCACACAGAAAGAAGGAAATGTTAAATACAAGAAGAGAAATCAATGAACTAGAAAGACAGAAGAATAAAGAACCATCAGTGAAACGAAAGCCAGTTCTTCAAAAAGGTCAATAGAATTAATAACGTTTTAGCAGGACTGATTCTTGACTCTGTTTCCAAAGAGACAAGACCCAAATTACCAACCTGAGGAACAGAAGTGGTGACATTGCTACAGACAGACAGGAAAGAGATAATGGAGACTCAATGGATGATTCTCCTCAGATAAAGTTGACAGTTTAAAGTGGATCGATTCAGGGCGCCTGGGGGGGCTCAGTCAGTTAAGCGTCTGACTTCAGCTCAGGTCGTGATCTCACAGTTTGTGGGTTCGAGCCCCACGTCGGGCTCTGTGCTGACAGCTCGGAGCCTGGAGCCTGCTTCCGATTCTGTGCCTCCCCCTCTCTCTCTGCCCCTCCCCTGCTCATGCTGTGTGTCCCACTCTCAAAAATAAACAGCAAAAAAAATTTTTTTTTTAAATAAAATGGACTGATTCTCTAAACATTACAAACTACCCAAACCCACCCAACAACAAACAGGCAAACCTAACTCATATCCATTAAAGACACTGAGTTAGTAGTTTATCTGAAAAAACCATCTTCGGACTCAAATGAGTCCACTGGGGAACGTCACCAACTATTTCAGGAAGAAACAATACCATTTGTACACGATGTTTCCAAACATTTTCTAAATTAATCCATGAGGGGCCGCATCACCCTGAAGCCCAGACCAGACCAAGACGGCATCAGAAAACCAGACCAGCATCGCTCACAACGGCCCCGACAGAACATCAGGACCTGGGAATGCAAGGCCGGCTCGATCCCCAAAAAATCAGCTTATGCAAATGATCGGATACACAAACCGAAGAAGAAAAACATGATCCAGATGCAGAAGAAGCATCTGACAAATCGCAGCGTGTCCCCAGGCAGAGGCATGCCCCCCTGCCGGCCTCCTGTTGTGCTGCAGGGTAGGGGCAGGGGCAGCGCAGCCAAGGCTGGGCTCCCGCAGTGTCGGGAAGGCGGAGGCAGGAGGAGGTGGAGATATGGCCTCTGCTGTTGCTTGATCGGCGTGGACCAGTGAGGGTTTGCGGAAGACAAAGATTGGAAAAACCAAGGCGCTCGGGCAAGGCTGCACCCTTGGAGACCCAGCACGTCCCCTGGGAACACAGCACATTCCCGGATGGGTGGCGGGCGAGGGCCGTCTGAAGCGCTTGGATTGAAGGGCGCCTCGGGCACAGAGAGACACTGATGGAGGCGGGCCGGCCCCTCGAGGACTCTAATCACAGCGGTACAGCAATTACTCCTCTGAAACAATAGAAACGACTGGAAGTAATATGAGCAGCACACGTGGAGCACTTTGAAACGTCCTGCACGATCCCCCTGCGGGGAAACCGCTTGCAACGATTGGAGCCTGGAGCCCAATCCCTTTCACGTATAACCAATAAACACGCTCGATAATTAACAGCAATGAAACGTCCACCAGCACTAACTCACCCGCCTGCCCCGTACCGGGCACTATGCCCCCATCGTGCAGATCGGCTGGCCCTACCAGCCGACTGGGGCAGGGTCCATCACAGCCACCCTCAAGGAAACTGAGGCCCAGAGGGGCCACGTGACCAGCCCATCCCTGGGCTCGCCCACTCAGGATGCCCGTCCGGGATGAAAACCCGAGGCCGCTGTGCTCTGTGTGCACCTGGCCTCACCATGCCCGTGGCTGGGCTGGCCCGAGGTCACCGGGCGTCTAGGATAAAGGGCACACCCACGTGCAGCCTTCTTAACACGAGCTCCACTCTCCTACCAGCACCTGTCGGCCCCTGGACACGCTGTGGGCCCCGCGGCAGGGCCTTCCTGGCGTCCCCAACACCCGCCTGGCCCTGCCGAGGCGGCCAGGTGACCTCAGGTCTCTGAGTCAGCTGACAGCTCCAGGCGGGCTCTGCTCGGAATACCAGCCGTGAGACCGTGTTCCCGGCTGGGTTTCCAAGCCTAGGGACCTGTTTCTCTGGAGGACCTTCTGCCCCCAAGAGCCTGGCTGGAGAAGGACTCATCCAGCCCAGGCCCCTCTCCCCGGCTTCTGCGCCCAGCGGCTGCCATCTAGTGGCCGAGGCAGGGAACGCAGGGCGGGAAGGGAGGTGCTGGGACCTCCTGATGCGGTCGGGGGACAGGTAGTGTTACAGCAGCACAATTTCCGCACTGCCCTCCGATTCTTGGAAACCGGATGTTCATTTCCATTACAAAACGGCTTTCGGGTACCCAGTGTCGACTAGCTGCCCTGTCCCGGGCTCCGTCCCGGGGCCAACGATGTGTGTGATCTTGGGGAAGTGGCCTAACCTCTCTGAGTTCCGGATTCCTCATCGGTTACACCCTTGTTTCCCCCGGAAGGCGGTCCGGGGAGGGGGCTGACCATCTTCCAGACCCCAGGCTGCATGTCGCCCCTCCCTCCGAAGGCCTGGAAAACCCCCTTTCTGAGCACCCAAAGCTGAGCGTGAGGTTTCTCCGTCTGAAACGCTTGAATGGCTGCCTTGGATTCTGGGCCTCAAAAGCCCATCGGGTAAATCCGGGCTAATGGGGCCCCCTGAGCGCTCATGGGCCATTCTGCAAACACAACCTGAGGCCCGCAGGGCCGGGCACCGTGCGGGGCCTGGGGAGAGAGAAGGAGCCGGACGTCACGAGCAGGCGAGGCCCTCCCTGGATGCCCTGTGCACAGCACACACGAGGTCCGGGGGCCCTGTGATCCTGTCCCAGAAGTGGGCCGTTTGAATCCACTGTCCCTGCACACACCCTCCTCCAGCACGTGGGCAGGGCCCCACGGCCGCCTCTCCACTTGTCTCCCACCCCCGGGGGTCCTCTGTGGGGTCTGGGCAGAGTCCTCGGGGGCACAGGGTCACACCGGACCCTGCTTTCTGCTGCTAGGAGACGAGGGGGTGCAGACTCAGAGGGCAGGGCCGGGCTGACACTCGCTCACGTGGATCAGCGTGGCATGCACACAGTAGGCACAGAGCGGACCCTGGACCCAGAGGGCCCGGGTTCAGATCCGGGTCCCCACCTCCACCCGGCACGTCCTGGGCGGACGCTCAGACCTGCCTCTGTGTCCCCGTCTGTAGAATGGGGCCCTAACAACAGCCAGCAGGTGGCGCGTCGGGTGAGCACCAGGGGTCTCCCTGTGGAGCTGGAAGCCTCCTAGTAAACACGACTATTCTCATTTTTACCCTCCACCCACCCCTTCCCTACACAGTGAATGAGCCCCCACTCTGCGTAGGAGGCGGGACACATCAGGGTTAACGGCAGGGCCCAGAGCCCTGACTCCCCAGGTTTGAACCTGGCTTTGCCACTTTCGGGCTGTGTGATCTTGGGCAAAGTTCCTTGCCCTCCCTAGCCTCAGTTTCCTTACCTGTAACAAGGGAGAAACAGCCCTCTCCAACCCACGCTGCAAGGAGTAAGGCCAGTGGGTCCCAGCTGCTGCCCCCTGAGGCCCGCAGGCAGGGCGGCCCCGACTGAGTCTGTAGGAAAATGTCCCTGCACGGAGAGGTGGGGACACCGGGGCCACTCTGTGCCATCGTGCAAACACCGTGGCTGACGCAGAACGTAAACCTGCTCGTTTCTGGAGTTGGGGCCGTGGTGGGCGGGAGCCGGGGTGGGTGGGTGCCGGGCAGAGCCGCCTACGGGACACCACCCGCCTCGGGCACGGAGGGTCCGATGGGCTCCCCGCGCACGAACATCTCCCGCGGGCGGCCACGCGTTTTCTGGTGGGGGAGGGCGAGCTGCGCGTCTGCGGGAAACGAGGAGGCCCGTGCGTGGATTCCTCCAGACTCAGCCGAGACTCCCCTCCAGCCACAACCCCGTGAGACCCGTGAGACCCCTTCGATGTGAGGAAAAGTCTACGCCAAGCCCCACGTGTCCTTCCGGAGAATCACTGGACGCGTGGCTGGTGTCGGGGACCCGAGATACCACCCCACGGGGCCGGCACACGCATCCTGTGGCTGCCGTCACAAATGGCCAAGACACGGAAGGGTTTACAATGACAGGAGCTGATTCCCTCGGTCTGGAGGCTGGAATTCTGCAGTCAGACTGTGGGCAGCACATAAGGGTTTCGTCTGGGCGGGTGGCAGTGGGGCCGGGGAGCAGCTGGCTGGGAGTCAGCCAGGAGAGGAAGGCTGACAGCTGGCCAGTCTCCAGGGGCCATCCTGGGCCCCCAGGTGGCCTCCCATTCTAGAGAAGATGCTCCAACCCTCCTGAGTGCTCACAGGTCACCAGGACCCTGTCAGCAGGCAGGCGCTCCTTCAGCAGGTCGTGCAGGGCCGGGGACTCTGCATTTCTGTCAGACGAGGGGCTCAGGAGGCCGTGCTGATGCTCGTGGTCCGTGGACCCTGGGGCAGCAAGACCTTCATGCATGGCCTTTGGCTTCGTTAAGCCTGGTGCAAGCTTCTCTGGCCGCACCCAAATCCCCGGACGGCTGGTGGAAACACGGAGGTCCTGATTCTGGAGCCTGAGCATTGGTGGCACCTTCCCCGGTGGCACCGTCACAGATCTGCCAGTTCAGGGCGCGGGTGCAGAGAGCCGTGGCCGTCTGTGAGAACCCTCCCTCCCCCCCGCCCCCCCGCTCCCCGCTCCAGGAGCTTCTAACGGCTCAAAGACCCCAGCCCGGGGCAGCGCAATCTGAATCCAGGGGTGGGCTGTTAGAGCTCTTCTGAGAGCCCGGATTCGCTCCCACGAATTCCTCCCTCCGCCCTGACCCGTTCTCAGGAATGCCATCTTCGAAGCCAGCAGAACAGAGCAAAACTGCAACAAATTGAGACCCGAGCCATCTCGACCGTTGTCAAAATGCTACAACCTTACCAACACAGCGGAAGTCGGCTGTTCTTAAGGTGAGGGGAGGGGAAGCTGCCAGCAACCCCCGTCCTCCCAGGGCCTGGCGCGAGGGAGGTGCAGGGTTCCTGCGGGGGCCCAGGTGCGCTGAGGGCGCACGAGTGGGCAGCAGCACCAGGTACGCAGTCGAGGAGTGAGGGGCGCGTGCAGACCACCCCAGGGCGCCCCCACTTTGGCCCAGGCTGTCACCATGGAGATGTACAGGCCCCTGACCCCTGGCCCCGTCCACGGGCCTGCGGGAAGCAGAGGGCATGAGCCTTTGCGGCACGTGCCATTCCGAATGGCCTGGGACGCCGTGCATCCCGGGGGCAGGTGCCCCCGGGTCCTCCGGGCAAGCCGCACTCACCGGGGGAGGCAGGAGGTCAGGGCAACCGGGGTCACCTGGCACTTCCCACGGGTCACCTGAGTTTTAGGTGCCCTCATTTTGCCCGGAAGGAGGAAGGAAGGACAGACAGGTGGTGGCCTTGTTTGAGAAGCTCAGAAAGACGGGTATCTTTCCAAAGACATGCCCATGGCCAGGCCACGTGACTGCCACCTGCACACTACCATGTGGCTCAGCCGGGCCACGTTGCCCTAGGTAACAGACGGCCCTGCTCGGGTCAGGCCTGAGGCCCCAGGCACACCCCGTCCCATCTACAAGGAAGCTGTGCGATACAGCAGTGAAACGCCGCCCCCCCCCCCCAGCCACCAATGCCCCCACCGCTCTGCCAGGAAGCAGGACCTGGGGGGGGCAGGTTCGGTCACATGGGATCCCAGCACTCAGCCCTGCCTCTGCCATTCACTGGCTGTGTGACCTGGAGCACGTCACCTGGCCTCTCTGAGCCTCAGTTTCTTTATGCAGGAAACAGACAAAGCCGGGGAACTTCGAGGATGGGTCTGAGTTACAAGTACAACCAAAATACTAAATACCTTAACAGACACTGTTTCTCGAGCACGTGTGTGCAGGCCCATCAGAGCTTTAAAGTGATTGGATCATTTAACCACCCTTGGAACGAGCTTGTGTGATGGGACTGTGGGGGTCCACACGGCACAGAAGGAGAAACTGAGGCACAGGAGGTCAGGAGGGAGGGGTCGAGCCGGCACGGAGCCCAGCAGTCTGGATGGACTGCCCTGAGGACTGGGGTGAGGGGACGTGGGCAGACCCCGTGGAAGTCACATGTGCTCATGACCCCACCCACCTCCTGGTGCCCAAGGGTCACTCAGGGCTGGGTTGGGCTGACCTGGGCCAGAGAAAGGGCGCGTGCCCCACCCAAGGCTCCCCTGCTGTGTCCCGCTGGTCAGCCACATGGGTCGGGGTCGGGGGGGGGTCTATGCTTTCAGGTCGGTACATTCTATGTCCACAGCAGGCGGAGGGTGCCCCATGACCCAGATGGTGCCACACGCCTGGTTTTGATGGTTCCACCTGCTGGGTCACAGGTGTGCAAAATGGACGTAAGCTTTGTGAATAAAGATCACACAGACAGAGGGCACCTGGACAGGACTGTGTGTTTCTCAGCAGAATCACAGCCCCTGCAAGGTGGGAGAAGCCCAGGCAAGTCAGGGGGACCTGAGTCAGGCCAAGGGACTGGAAAAGGCACAGGACCAGCCCATGCTTACTCAGGACAGAGGCTCAGCTGGCCTGGGCTCCCGCCACTCTCCCTAAACGGCTGTGGCTTAGTGTCACCCACACGCACTACTAAATGCTTTTTAAAAGGGTCAGCGGGGGGCGCCTGGGTGGCGCAGTCGGTTAAGCGTCTGACTTCAGCCAGGTCACGATCTTGCGGTCCGTGAGTTCGAGCCCCGCGTCAGGCTCTGGGCTGATGGCTCGGAGCCTGGAGCCTGTTTCCGATTCTGTGTCTCCCTCTCTCTCTGCCCCTCCCCCGTTCATGCTCTGTCTCTCTCTGTCCCCAAAAAAAAAAAAAAAAAAAAAAAAAAAAACGTTGAAAAAAAAAATTAAAAAAAAAAAGGGTCAGCGGTATAAAAGTCCAATGTTGGCATGAAATGGTGTTACCATATTAAACTGCATGTAGTCAATCAGGGCTGTGTGACCCATAAGCAAATTTTTCTATCCCTCAGCTAGCCATCTGGTTATTAAGTCATACACAGATCTACCCACCCATCCATCCATTCATCTACTCATCTATCCATTCATCCATCCACTCTCCTGCCCACCCAGCTATGCACTCACCCATCCACCCACCCACCCATCCATCCATCCATCCATCCACCCGCCCGTCCATCCATCTATCCATCCATCCATCCATCCATCCATCCATCCATCCATCCATCCACTCTCCTGCCCACCCATCTATACACTC
>NC_064808.1:2003467-2004283 GCF_023721935.1 Panthera uncia | reverse complement strand
CCATCCATCCATCCACACATGCATCCATCCATGTACCCATCTACCCATCCATCTATTATCTGTCTTTCCATCTACCCCTCCATCCCTCCATCCATCCATCCACTCTCCTGCCCACCCATCTATGCACTCGCCCATCCCCCCATCCACCCACCCATCCTTCCATCCATCCATCCATCCATCCATCCAGCCACTGCCCTACCCACCCATCTATGCACTTGCCCATCCACCCACCCACCCATCCATCCATCTATCCATCCACCCATCTTTCCATCCATCCATCCTCCGTTCATCCACCCACTCGTCCACCCATCCGTCCACCCATCCGTCCATCCATCCATCCATCCATCCATCCATTCTCTCTCCTGCCCACCCATCTATGCACTTGCCCATCCGCCCACCCACCCATCCATCCATCCACTCATCCATCCATCTATCCATCCATCTTTCTTCTATCCATCACTCTGGCCATCCATCCTTTCTTTTATCTAACTGGCCGCCAGACATCTATTAGCACCATTATACACCAGGTTTCGTGCTGGACTGGTACTGAGGATTCAGAAAGGGCATTCCAGCTCTCCTCCTTCCTAATAGGTCCTTAAGTGCTGGGAGAAAGAGACTTACAACCTAAAAGACCAGCCACGGAACCAGGCTTCCAGGGAATGAGACCAGGGCAGCTCTGTTTGGGCCGGGGAGAGGGGAGGAGAGTCGGAGCAGGAGACCTGGGGCGTGGGAGCGGAGGTGGAAGTTAAGTGGGCAGCCTGCCTAACGTCCACTCCTGCTTCCGGGGAAACACCCTGGGCCACTCTGGTGTATGTA